>NC_138768.1:445253886-445506386 GCF_965119305.1 Pelophylax lessonae | reverse complement strand
AAGTGAGGGGAATATCACTGTGGGGAAATAGCTTGCAATTGTTGCCTTATAATGTCCATAGTATATATAAAAGGAAAGAATTGCTGGCTATATCCCCACGGGAGATTCCCTCATTTCCTGTCGTGGTGACACCAAGACAGGAAGTGAGGGGAAATCTCATGCAATGATATAACACTGTTACATGTTCTAGTTATGTAGCAAACTTAAGAATATACAAAGCAAACCTCTTTTTTTTCCATTTTGGCAAAATCATGGATTAATTACAAAACTATCTTTGTTTGTCCCGTGGCTTGCAGGAAAAACATTTTGCCTTGATTCCACCATCAACACAGACAGGGGAAACCCTCCTGCGGAGCCATTGTGTTCACCCGGTGCTGCCCCTGCCAGGAAAACACAGTGATTATTGCTAGTGGCTACAAGAGATGCTAGCGATAAGTGTGTGTAAAATCTGACAGACTGGTTGTACGTTGTCCTCCAGGTGATCGAGCAATCCACTTGGGTACCTTCAGCCTGGCCATACATAGTTTAAATCTGCATCTCAAATGAAGCAATCCCATTTACATATAACACTCCATAAAGGAGAATTGAGGGGCTTATCAGGTCTGCGTCAAAAATTAACAGCCACACCCAATCAGACAGCTCATGTTAAAAGGGACCTGAAAAGCAATCTGCATGGCTTGCTTTTCCAAGCATTGGCTAGTTTAGTGAGCCTGGACTAATAACAGTCACTGTAATGCTACCCATACTGCTGTCCTTTTAACATGGTGACAAAAGTTGATACCTATGCTACATGTGTGTAAAGTTACTTTCACCCTGCTAAATGGACAGCAATAAGGTTGTAAATACAGTGACTGCCTGTCCCCCCCTGATGGCGGCCCTGGGTGTGTCATGAAAGGCCAATTGAGAAAATGGCTATATCATGTAGAGGAAATCACCAGTGTGGGGCAACCTATGTCATGGAGGTAGATTTGGACATCGATGTATATGTATCACCAGAAATGGAATTCTTTGTTCTACAATATCTCAAAGACGACCTAGCATGTTATTTGAAGACTGTACTATTTTGGACATACTTGGACTCAAACATACACTGCTCTTTCCACAGCTCCTCCTCCTCTGGGGGTATGATAAAGTTAATAGGCATCTTCACCAAAAGCACAAGATGATGTGTCGTGTCCGGATGAGGCTGCAGCGGAGATTTCAGTTCCAGGCTGATATGGTGGATCTGCAGCGGGCCTGGAGTGATGCCAAAAGGCGCTCACCCAGGCTCCTGCTAAAGGGTGTGGAGCAAATCTCCGGTAAGTAAAAATATACATTACATGTGACCAGATAGGTTACAATTTTTTGGGTAGGTGGACATGTGTTTAGCTATGCAACAACACTAATACCAACACCCCCCCCCCTCCCTCTCGCTCCTACCTTTCCTACCTCCATCAAGTGTCTCTTCACAACCTTTAATACTACTATGTACATTCATATTTTTTATGTTTCTTTTTTTTCTTCTGCTTCTAGCCAAAGCGGACGGCCGGCACCCTCTTGTGCTTTTGGTGAAGAAGGGGAGGAGGAGGACGGCCACACTCCAATATGCCTTCAGAGACAGCGAGCCATTTGAGCAGCTGAAAATTGTGGATCGTAAGTAGAAAATAAAAATGGTAGAAATTTCAAATCTCTAATCACATTTTACAGAGCCCCCTTTACATCGGAGTCTCCAGACTTACTACACTGTAAGAGGGAAGTGTGAAGACTCTGATGTAAGGAGAGTTCTGGGAACCATTATTTGAGGGGGGAAGCTGTGGACTCTGGTGTAAAAGGGAACTCTGTGGTCCCCAAAGCTCCCCCATACATCTGAGCTTACAGAGACCCTCTTACACTTCCCTTCCTCAGTCCACCACAGTCAAGGGCACAACAAGTCCCACTGCAGAAGGCTACCTGCTTGGACTTGTAATGCTCTCTGTAGGGGAATGAGGAACTACTGCCTGCTATGCTAAGACTTGTAGTGCCCTCTGTTAGGGACTAAGGATTCCTCAGTCCTCAACATTCTAGGGCACTATAAGTCTCAGCATAGTGGGCTGTCATACCTCAGTCCCTCACAGCTCGGGTCAAAAACAACACAGTTAAACATCTAAAGGACAACTCCAAACAAAAAACTACCAATAATGGACAGAGTCCATATGCTCTATAATGTCAAAGACCCGCTACCACTCACCTTCCACCTCCGGTGCTGTCATTGTGTAGGGCAAAGGGCTCCATCTACACCATGTTTGGCTTTCAGGTCAGATAGGCAGGACTTGCTCAGCTCCACTCTCTTCCCTGGCAATTGACTCTGGCATCATTGTGGATCTTTCCTCCTCTAGAAAACACCCAGGGGCCCTCTCCTTGTCCCCCAGCCACCCAGGGCCTTCTTCTCCTCCTCCTCCACCAACCATTTTCAGACTCTTCCAAATTCCCTGGGGCTACTCAATCCCTTTGCATAGTGGACACCACAAATCTATGACCAGCCTGCAAAATATCAAGTCTGGGCCTGGTTACCTGTATGTTCCGGGTCCAGGGCGGAGCTCTACTCCCAGAGCAACAACTGATGATAGCAGAGTGAGTTGACTGGCCAGTCACTTCCTACTGGTGCAGGTACACACCTACCGATTCCTCCACATCTTAGGATAACATGATCAGACGGCCAATCCCCAGTCAGAGAAGGAGGAGTAAGTGTCAGCGGACAACAGACACCTGGCAGACGCAGTGAAGGGACTGCAGCAAATTTTATATCCGAGGATTAAAAGCAATCTTTTACTTGGGAGATTTCCCTGACTGCGCCCTTCGAAATGTTGGTGCTCCGCCACTGGCCGCAAGGCCCCTGTAGGTGCGAGGCCTTAGGCGCCCGCTTAATTTGCATGGTGCCCTCCTGTTTTAAAACATGGTCAATGCATCTCATTGGTGTAAGTGCACTTCTATGTTCTGAATTGTAGGGGCATTGAGTATGGTGCTAGCATGATGAGAGGTTACTGCTTATTTGTGTCCATAAATAATATATAATGTTTTTCTTTTATTTTAGAAACCAGTGATCAGGATGTGGAGGCTCAGCCTTCTCAGGCCCCCTGTAAGTAATGTGGATGTGCTGGTGTGTTGTGTATTAGGTCGAACTTGGAGGAATGATTGTTTGTTTTGTTTTCTTTTGTGGTTGATGTAACTTCAGCAAGAGAGGAGCCTCAGGCAGGGCCAAGTCGCCTGGATCCGGGCCAGGAACACATTGGTGCCCAAGAAGAGGCCAATTGGTCTGAACCGGATGAGGACCTGGGCTCTCCTCAAATGGGAAGTAAGTATTCTACATGTGTTTGTGTGTTCAATGTGTCCTGGGAAATCTAAGGGCTGTAATATCTATATTTTGCCATTGGGGTTATGTAGCAGCTGACATTGAGGATGTTAGTTGTGGAGGACTGGTGAAGAGGGGCTGCTGCTTACCCAGTCCAAAGTAACTACTACCTTCAATGTTTCCCAACTACTTTCTGTGTGCCTTTATCAAATAGCTTTGGTTCAAGGATTGTATTTGTGTCTTTGTGTTTCTAGGAGATACGACGCCATCCCCCCATGAAGGGACACCATCCCCCCATGTAGGGTCTCCCCCATCCTCCCCCACTCCAGGCTCCCCTGAACTAGTCTGTAAGTACCTAAAATTAGATTCTCACATGAATTGTGTGTGCTAGGATGATGTGTATCTAGGATAATCTAAGTTGGAGTCTAAGCAAGTGTAGTTTTGCTATATGTGACAGGAAGGTTGGTCATGAAACACTCTTGCTTAACCTTCATGTTTGAAAGGTGGTTTTGGGGAGCTTTACAGGACATGTTATCTTTTGTAAGTTATCTCAAGCCACCCTATTCTAAATTGGTGTTAGTTTCTCTACATTGGAAATGGTGTGCTTTGTACTTGTAAATTTTTTGTGGACATTGTAATTTAATCATGTCCTGATTTAGTCAACACTGAAAATGTGTGTTTGTCAATCTTTCATAAATACTCTTCCTCGGTAATGTAACACATTCCAGTTCACAATTTGTGTTCTTTTTGTGCAGTTTCTCCAGAGCCAGCCACGCCAGCCACGCCATCCACTTCAGGGGCCCAAAAAAAACCTGATGATGGTAAGTTGTGTGCTTTTCCAGTAATGTGTCTACTTAGTAAGTGGAGAAATGCTAACTGTGTATGTCCCCGCTCAGGCTTCAAGTTGTTCTAAAGGCAGCAGGTTCTTTATGTGAATGCATTCTATGCATTAGTATTCCAAGTGATAGGTGTGCATATTCCCCCTAAGACTTACTGGGACCATTTTTTACGGTCCAAATTTTTGCACTAATACTTGTCTGGAACAGACTCCCCCTCCTCCTTAACTGAGGTGACAGCATGCCAATATTGCCTCCTGATGCTGTCACTCCTAATCATTGAGACCATTGGAAGGGAGGGGGGCAAGGCTGGCTCACAGCCTAGTGCCTGAACAGGCACAGGGTGCTTGGCTTCATCTCATGTGCCTCCATAGCAAGCTGCCTGCTGTGGGGTCAAACAACAGGAGGGAGGTGCATAGAGGTGTGTACAGGGGCCATGTAAAAAGGAGGATTGTTATTTCTCTTGTCCCCAAAAACCTAGAGAGTGTAAGTCTAACCTGATTAGTTTTCCGCAGCCCTCCCAAAATGATATGTTTCCAACACTTAGAACAGGCAGGGCTGAGGCACAAAAAACATCCGAAAAACACAATCAGCACCAAAGCAGGGAGTACGTATCCTTAACGCTACAAGCTTCACCCAGTAGAATGACGCTTGCACTGTACAAATCTGCATCACCACCATATCAAAGTCTAAATCTAACTGTCAGGGAAATGTGGAGGGGTAATGAGTGGGTGTTAGAGCGTTTTCATGACTGCGTAACCTACAGTTAGCGTGATTCGATTTTTAGATACATTTTTTATTTTCTCTTAACACAGCTGGGATGGCGGAAAAACATAAAGGGGAGCAGACATATCTCCTCCGGCCAGAACTGGCCCTCCGAATTCCAAAGGGTAAGTCTCTACTATGTGTCAGGTTCAATCTATAGACAGTAAGAGGGAGAGAGAACGCTACACAAACTCCAATGGTGATAGAGATAAATGTGTGCACATGTATCGTGTTGACCAATTGAACCCAAAACACCTTACATTCTTCTAAATGATTGCTTGTGTTGACATGAAGAAAAGCCTTTTACTTAGCTTTGGTGGAACTGCTACTAACATTCCAAGCCATCTTATGTAACCTTTTGACCAATTTGCTGTGAAAGTTTGAGTTCAAGGTTTACAACAGCAATTTAGCATATTTGCTTCAGAGTGTTGATAAAAGCCAAACAATAGACTCCTAAGCATATTTGTTGAGGCACATTAATTACAATCGTTGTTTGGATCATTTTGGCTAAAACTAATTGTTATGTCTTTTTCTACCCAGGGCACACCCACCTCACATATGAGGATCTTTTGGAGTATGTGACATGGTGTATTGACCGAATTCTAGTTTTAGAAAACATTTCGGGGGTTGCTCCAGACCCAAAGGAGCCATTTGTGCGGAATGTCACCCCGTTAAAAAGATCATAGTTTTTTTTCATTGGTTTTGTTATTGTACCCAGCAATGTGACATTTCTCCCTTAAAAAAAAAATTATAATTAAAAAAAAAAAATTAAAAACCCCTTTTTTTGGGACCCAAAAAAACAAAAAAAAACAAAAAAAGCCTTGTTTTTGGCAACCAAAAAAAAATATAAAAATTTTAAAAAACCCCTTTTTTTGGGACCCAAAAAAACAAAAAAAAAACAAAAAAAGCCTTGTTTTTGGCAACCAAAAAAAATATAAAAATTTTAAAAAACCCCTTTTTTTGGGACCCAAAAAAACAAAAAAAAAAACAAAAAAAGCCTTGTTTTTGGCAACCAAAAAAAATATAAAAATTTTAAAAAACCCCTTTTCTCTATCGCTCATTGACAGACGTAGTCTTCTTGATTCTCAAGAGCTGGGTTATGTTGTCTCCGCAGGAGTAGGACTAGGCAGAATGACAAAACGTTCTGGCTCCACCCTAGGGGGCAGTCCCTGAGGGTATATCCTCCCTCTCTCTGCTACAGGGAATCAATTTTTTTTCTGTCTAGTCAGGAGTAAGGACCTAAGTTCCTTGCTGGGATCTTTTGGTCCTGGCAAGACTTTTTTTCTTTAAGAAAAAGACATTTTTTAGGTAGTTTTCTCCAGTGTTTTTTTCCTGTGAGAACTTCAAGCAAAAATGCCGGACTGGGCGACACTTGTGGTCACCCCAGCCGGCCTACGAGCGCGTGCAGACCAGGCATTGCGCTTGGTCGGCCGCGACATATTCAAGTAAGTATGCGGGGCCGGGCGACGGGCTGGATGTGAGGTCCAGTGGTCACCCCGGTTTCTGCCTAAAAGCGCGTGCAGACCAGTGCGCTGAGTCGGCCGCGACGGAGTCCCAGTAAAGGGACTGACTTTGCGAGTTAAAAGCTCGCTTGGACGCCAGGACCAGAGAGTCGAGGCGTCCACAAACCCCCACCCCGGTGGAGAGGGTATTATGAAGAGAGGGTGCCTGTCGGTTTGGTATGGTGAGTAAAACGTTCCCTTTTTTCCTCATTTATGAGGCAGTATATATTATGGGCCCCTCCATATATGGTCAGTATATATCTGACACTTACAAGTCCCCCTTGTAATACAGCATGTGTTTGTGGGAAGTGGACTTGGTTCAAGAGCTAACACTCTACCCAGCAGACTGTAACATTACAGCAGACATAGGAGGTATAATCCTACCTTATGTGCAGTGTATCTCTGTAGATCCATATGTCACCTCTCAGCAGAGTGCAGGTGGATGTGCTGGGAAGACGATATCGGCGGTCCGCCGCCATTTTGCCGTAGACCGAATGCATATATGTCCTCAGGTCACGCCGGCCGCCATGTTTTTGGAGTCTTATGTCTCTTCTATGGGGGCGGCCATGTTTTGTGAGCCCAGCTTCCTCGTGGAGGGCTGGGAACGCCGGAAGGCGTACACAGGGGGCGGAGCCACGCCTTCTGCCCGGGAAAAAGCAAACAGCTCCTTCCAGTCTGTGTAAGACAGACGCTGGCTGCAGTTTGTTGGAAACTGCACTACATCGGTTGGTGAGCCTTGGGGGTCCCTCTCTCTCTCTCTGGGATCGAGAAGCAGGTACTCTGAGGGGCGCTATTGCGCTAGGGGGAGACACACAAAAAAAAAAAAAAAAAAGTTTTTTTGTTTATTGCTGGCAAAAGTGTCCTGTATTAACATGGACCCTGCCACTCATGTATCTCCTCCGGATCCCCTCGAGGGGTCTGCGGGATCCTCCAGCACCCCATTGACAATTGAATCTTTGTCAGCTATTATGGAAACTTTTGTGTCCCGGGTGGAAGTGGCTTGTCAGGGACAGGGCGCAAGAAAGCGACCCCCGCCTAACCCCTTATTATCTGAAACCTCGGATTCAGACTCTGAGCCTATTTCTGCAGTTGCAGGTACTTCATCTGGTATTGGTGTCTCGGGTCCTGTCTCTTCAGACAGTGAGGAGGATGTTTCGACATCTGCCATAGCCCGAGAGGAAGCGTTGGTAAACGCACTTATTGTATCTGTTCAAGAGACTTTAAGGTTACAGGGTATTCCATCAGAAATAGCTGAAACTGAGATCCCTTTTGGGACTAAAAAGCGCATCAAAGTGGCAAAGGTTTTTCCATTGCCCAAATGTTTTGGCAATCCAATCGATGAAGAATGGCGTCTGCCAAAACGCACTTTTAATATTTCCAAACGCATTGACAGGCGTTATCCGTTTGAGGAAACCCTTATTAAGAAATGGACAGAACCACCTGTGGTGGATTCACCTATTGCTAGATTGAATAAAGCCACGGTTATTCCTTTAGAAGACGCTCCGTCTTTTAAAGATCCAGTGGATCGCAAGATAGAAGCTATGTCTCGCACCATGTTTTCCTTGATTGGATCAGCTTTCAGGCCAATAATTGCTATTGGTCTGGTTTCGCAGGCTGTAACTGAATGGACCAAGTGGTTACGCCGGGACTTAGAAGAAGTCCCTCAGGCGGTATCAGATTTGTTGGAACAAATGATACAGGGGTTACAGTTTGTATGTGATGCGGCGTTAGACGCCACTCCATTAATGGCGCGAGCATCAGTCTCAGGCCGACCAAGGTTCCAAAAAAGCATTGGCTAATATCCCCTTTTCAGGAGAGCGTCTATTTGGAGCCAACTTAGATGAGATCATTAAGGATCTCACCGGTGGAAAAAGCACCTTTTTACCGCAAAATTTTAAAGGTAGAGGAACTCGTCAAAGACGAGGGCCTTCTTTTTCTGCTCACAAGAGGTTTTTTCGTCCAGCGGGTGAAAAAACTAAGTCCTCCAAGCCTCCTGCAGGAGGCGTCAGGGGTCGTTGGTCGGGCAAGCAAAAGCCCGCCCCCTCCAGACCTGAAGATAAACCATCCAAAGCCTGAAGGTGCGCCCCCACCCATAACTGGGGTGGGGGGACGTCTTCGCCGGTTCCCGGATCCATGGCTTTCCAGAATCCCGGACAAATGGGTTTGCGAAGTCATAAAGTCAGGGTACAAGATCGAGTTTCGATCTCTCCCACCGGCGCGATTCTTCCCTTCCAATATCCGACTATCTCCGGATCGTCTAGAAGATCTGCGGAGAGCAGTCACAGATCTACTACAACAAGGAGTGGTAGTCCACGTTCCTTGGACAGAACGGTTTCAGCGGTTTTATTCAAACCTGTTTACAATACCCAGGAAAGAGGGCAAAGTGCGTCCAATTCTGGACTTAAGAGCGCTCAATTCTTTCGTCAACATAAGAAGATTCAGAATGGAGTCCATTCGCACGGTAGCAGCCTTCCTGCATCCAGGGGATGTCCTAGCGTCCATAGACATCAAGGACGCCTATCTTCACATTCCCATTTTCGCAGGACATCAGCGTTTTCTACGCTTTTCCGTAGAGGAGAACCACTATCAGTTTGTGGCGTTACCTTTCGGTCTCGCCACGGCTCCGCGGGTCTTCACAAAGGTGTTGGCCCCTATGTTGGCACTTCTGCGCCAAAGAGGTATATCGATTCTAGGTTACCTAGACGATCTTCTGCTTCATGCAGAATCTCCTCAGACCTTGCTACAAAACATAGAAATTACTATGATTTCTTTACAGGAATTCGGGTGGCTGGTGAACCAGCAAAAGTCTTTTCTGGTTCCCACCCAGAGGCTCGAATATCTGGGTCTAATTCTAGACACAGTCAGGACGAGAGTTTTCCTTCCGGTAGGGAAACTTCGAAAGATTCAATCAGCAGTCCAGTTGTTACTGTCCAACAGCTGGTCTTCCCTTCGGACGTGCATGAGGGTTCTGGGGTTGATGGTGGCTTCATTCGAAGCAGTCCCATTTGCCCAGTCCCATACCCGAATTCTTCAGCAAGAGATTCTTCTCAGATGGAATCGGAATCCGGAATCCCTGGACAATCAGATACGATTGAGCAAACAGACCAGAGAGTCTCTGGTTTGGTGGCTTCGGTCTCCAATGCTCAGCCAGGGAAAGTCATTTCTGCCAATATATTGGACGATAGTGACCACGGATGCCAGTCTATCCGGATGGGGAGGAATTCTCGGTCAATTATCTGCCCAGGGACTTTGGTCCCCGGAAGAATCCAGATTACCGATAAATGTATTGGAACTGAGAGCGATCAGACTTTGTCTGATTCACTGGACCGAGCAGCTCCAGGGCAGCCCGGTTCGGATCCAGTCGGACAATGCCACGGCCGTGGCTTATGTCAATCATCAGGGGGGCACCAAGAGTGTCCGAGCGGCCAAAGAAGTGGCTTGCATTCTTCGCTGGGCGGAACGATTTGTTCCAGCAATCTCTGCGGTGTTCATTCCGGGGGTGGAGAATTGGCAGGCAGATTATCTCAGCCGTCAGACCCTGGATCAGGGGGAATGGTCCCTCCATCCAGACGTTTTCCACCAGTTGTGCCTACGGTGGGGCACCCCGGATGTGGATCTGTTGGCATCACGATTCAACAGGAAAGTTCAGAGATTCGTGGCTCGCTCCCGCGATCCTCTAGCAGAAACCGCAGACGCACTGATCGCCCCTTGGGGGCAATACCAGCTAATATATGCCTTCCCTCCTCTCGCGTTACTGCCAAGACTTCTTCGCAGGGTAGAGGAGGAAGGAATCCCAGTAATCCTGGTAGCTCCGGACTGGCCTCGTCGAGCTTGGTACGCCGACATGGTCAGACTGGTGGCGGACGTCCCGTGGAGACTTCCTCTCAGGGAGGATCTACTGTCTCAGGGACCGATCTTCCATCCTGCTTTACGATCGCTGGCTTTAACGGCCTGGCTATTGAGACCCAGGTGCTGAAGGACAAAGGTTTGTCAGCTTCAGTTATTCCTACTCTAGTTGAAGCAAGGAAAGCGACTTCCAGAAAGATTTATCATCGCACATGGAAGTCCTACATTGCATGGTGTGAACCTTTGGGGTTCCGTCCTCGGTCTTATTCGATTAGTCGAATATTGGCTTTTCTGCAACAAGGGGTTGAGCAGAAACTGGCCTTGAGTACTATCAAGGGTCAGGTCTCAGCATTAGCCATCTTCTTTCAGAAGCCTTTGGCTACTCATTCCTTGGTGCGGAATTTCATCCAGGGGGTGCGACATCTGGCTCCGCCAGTGCACGCGCCGTTACCCCCCTGGGATCTTAATTTAGTGTTGTCGGTTCTTCAGAAACCTCCCTTTGAAGATATTAGGGAGATTCCTCTACCCACGTTGTCCCAGAAGGTGGCCTTCTTGGTGGCTATTACTTCTGCACGCAGGGTGTCAGAACTGGCCGCATTATCTTGTCGTTCACCATATCTGGTGGTTCATAGAGATAAGGTGGTTCTTCGTCCGAATCCATCCTTCCTACCAAAAGTGGTTTCAGAATTTCATCTGAATGAAGAAATTGTATTACCTTCCCTGTGTCCTAAGCCCAGTCATCCTCGGGAGTTTGCGTTACACTCCTTGGATGTGGTCCGGGCGATCAGGGTATACTTGAAAACGACAGACTCGTTTCGCAAGACGGATTCACTTTTTGTGATCCCAGATGGACCCAAAAAGGGGTTGCCTGCATCTGCCGCGACCATTTCCAGATGGATCAGACAGACGATAGTACAGGCTTATTCTATTAAGGGTCGGGAGCCCCCGTTCCCTGTTAAGGCGCACTCCACTCGGGCACTTAGTGCGTCATGGGCCTTTCGCCATCAGGCGTCAGTGGTCCAGGTGTGCAAGGCGGCTACCTGGTCGTCGGTGCATACCTTCTCTAAACATTATAAAGTTGATGTAATGGCATCGTCTGATGCCTCATTTGGCCGCAAGGTTTTGCAGGCCGCAATTTGAGGAGACCAGTGGTCTACCTCGAGGGTTTTTTCCGTTGGAAAATTTTTCTTTAGTCTCATTCTTTGTTTATAATGAGCCTTTAAAACTTCTAGTTTGGCACCGGTTGGGCCTACTAGATTGGATTTGATTTTGTCAATCCCACCCCTCATTTGTGGCACTGCTTCTGGATGTCCCAGCTCTTGAGAATCAAGAAGACTACGTCTGTCAATGAGCGATAGAGAAAAATGGATTTTTGTAAGAACTTACCGTAAAATCCTTTTCTCTTAAGCTCATTGACAGACGTAGTACCCGCCCCTCTATCATTGAGTTGGGTTGGGTTAATTTCTCTGTACTGCTTTAAACAGAACTGATTCCCTGTAGCAGAGAGAGGGAGGATATACCCTCAGGGACTGCCCCCTAGGGTGGAGCCAGAACGTTTTGTCATTCTGCCTAGTCCTACTCCTGCGGAGACAACATAACCCAGCTCTTGAGAATCAAGAAGACTACGTCTGTCAATGAGCTTAAGAGAAAAGGATTTTACGGTAAGTTCTTACAAAAATCCATTTTTTTTGGGACCCAAAAAAAAAAAAAAAAAAAAGCCTTGTTTTTGGCAACCAAAAAAAATATAAAAATTTTAAAAAAACCCTTTTTTTGGGACCCAAAAAAACAAAAAAAAACAAAAAAAGCCTTGTTTTTGGCAACTAAAAAAAATATAAAAATTTTAAAAAACCCCTTTTTTTGGGACCCAAAAAAACAAAAAAAAACAAAAAAAGCCTTGTTTTTGGCAACCAAAAAAAATATAAAAATTTTAAAAAACCCCTTTTTTTGGGACCCAAAAAAACAAAAAAAACAAAAAAAGCCTTGTTTTTGGCAACCAAAAAAAATATAAAAATTTTAAAAAACCCCTTTTTTTGGGACCCAAAAAAACAAAAAAAAAAAAAAGCCTTGTTTTTGGCAACCAAAAAAATATAAAAATTTTAAAAAACCCCTTTTTTTGGGACCCAAAAAAACAAAAAAAACAAAAAAAGCCTTGTTTTTGGCAACCAAAAAAAAAAATGTTTACAAAAAAGCCTTGTTGTTTTTGGTAACAAACTAAACCAAAAATGTTTACAAAAAAGCCTTGTTTTTGGTAACAAACTAAACCAAAAATGTTTACAAAAAAGCCTTGTTGTTTTTGGTAACAAACTAAACCAAAAATGTTTACAAAAAAGCCTTGTTGTTTTTGGTAACAAACTAAACCAAAAATGTTTACAAAAAAGCCTTGTTGTTTTTGGTAACAAACTAAACCAAAAATGTTTACAAAAAAGCCTTGTTGTTTTTGGTAACAAACTAAACCAAAAATGTTTACAAAAAAGACTTGTTGTTTTTGGTAACAAACTAAACCAAAAATGTTTACAAAAAAGACTTGTTGTTTTTGGTAACAAACTAAACCAAAAATGTTTACAAAAAAGACTTGTTGTTTTTGGTAACAAACTAAACCAAAAATGTTTACAAAAAAGCCTTGTTGTTTTTGGTAACAAACTAAACCAAAAATGTTTACAAAAAAGCCTTGTTGTTTTTGGTAACAAACTAAACCAAAAATGTTTACAAAAAAGCCTTGTTGTTTTTGGTAACAAACTAAACCAAAAATGTTTACAAAAAAGCCTTGTTGTTTTTGGTAACAAACTAAACCAAAAATGTTTACAAAAAAGCCTTGTTGTTTTTGGTAACAAACTAAACCAAAAATGTTTACAAAAAAGCCTTGTTGTTTTTGGTAACAAACTAAACCAAAAATGTTTACAAAAAAGACTTGTTTTAGTGAAAACCTCAAAAAAAATTTTGGAACACAAAATATGTTTATCTAAATAAAATTAAAGTATGTTGCTCTTTGCAACACAAATGTTACATTGGCAATTTAGTTCATTCTATTATATATTGTAATATATTTTTTGTACGCTACAGTTGGTAGACACCCACATGTGTTATTAAAAAAATTATTTTATTACCCAAGTTTTCTTTTTGGTGTACACATCGAATGTCTTTTGTGTTGTATTTGTTTAGTCGAGTGGTGTGGTCTGTAATTGTTAGTATGTTGGCTTTGGTTTATGTTAGCCTTGAGACTTGTTTTGAAGCTACATTTGAAGGGAGACCTTTTCTTGGGTCGTTATGTGAACATTGAGTTATCTAAATTTACATGAAATCATATGTTTGGAGATCGAGAAGCACGTGTGTATAAATGCCTACATTAACCAGGGCCATTACTTGGCCACCAACACTCCTAAAAAACCAAAGAGCAAACACAAACTAATCATTTTGCATAAAATTTTATTTCATCCCCAAAAGAAGCACTATAATAAATCATATTGTGCCACCCTCAAATAAAAAAAAAAAAAATGGCCCAACAAATTGGCCAATGTAACAATCATTAACAAAACTAAACCAAATTAAACAAAAAAACAAAAAATTAAGTTGGTGGTGCTGCCTGAAGCAGTGTGGTGAGCACTGTTAAGGTTCCTGCCATCAAATGGTGGGCCAATAGTTCCATCTGGTCTGGGGTTAGCTGTAGAGTTGTGGTCAAGTGGCCCATTAGGATCATATCTTGTGTCTGAGGCTGCTGATGATGCAGGGTGTTGAACCTTGGAAATGTCCCAGACAGAAGATGTTGTGCCAATAGTCTCATCTGCTCTGGGGTCAGCCTAAGAATTTGGGCAACGTGTGCCATTAACATGAGATGGGATCGTTGCTGCTCCAAGGCTATTTGATGCTGCTGGTGGTGCAAGGGTTGTGAAGATGTGTGGGGAGTGGTGGTTGATTGGTTGTTGTGGTCCACGGTGCGGGGGCAAACGACATGTCGCATTGGTGACAAAAAAGAAGAACGGCCTGGGTGAGAGTGAAGTGATAAAGGTGTGGAGGGAATGTAGTCAGGTGGAAGGGGTACTGTGGAACCAGTGCGCATTGAGGTTGTGCAGGAGGATTGCTCATTGAGGGGTGTGGGAGTCCGAACGGAGTGTGAAGTGCTAGGAGTGGCTACAGGAGGAATTGTCCCATCCCCAGCTGCCTGACAAGTGGCCAACACTGGCATTACCCTCCCACTACCACAACCTGCAGTGGCAGGTGAGTGAGATGTTTGGGAGGGCTCTGCCAATGGGGCATCTTCAGATCCAAACAGGCATTGGCGTGTGGCCAGCACCTGAGTGTCAACACTTTGCCGATCCCGTTGATGCTGGTCTGCTAAACTTACCAAGCTGTTACGCATATCCTGTTGAACCTGTAACATATCCTGGTGAACCTGTACCATTGTTGCTACAGATTCCTGTATGAGCCCGAGCAGACGTACTGCCTCAGTAGATTGCTGAGTACGCCTCCTTAACTCATTTTGGACCTGATACTCATCAAGCAGCCTCTCGGCTACATCCAGCATAGATGGACGAAGTTGGGTAGGTGACAATCCCTCTGCATCTAAGGCTACCTGAAAGCAGAAGAAATAGACCAAATCATTATCAAACATCATGACTAAATATTTCAGATTAGTTTGACAACTTAACACCCCAAGCAGAACGTTGAAAAGTTTGATGTGCTTCTAATGAGTACTTGTTCATTGTAAGATTATCCAAGCTAGCAACACTTCTGATAATGGGTACATATTATATTGGTAAGACTAATATGACAAAGGCAAAAAAGATTCAACATGAAGGTGTTCCCAATTAACCCTGGTGTGGTAGGTTGTTTATGCTTTTGGTAAATCTGTTACTACACCAATGACTTTATACATCTACGTATGTTGTCTAAAATCTTGCCATCAATCGGCTAGAGGACAACCCAACCAAACGATACCCATGAATTTGGACCTGGAAAATCAAAGACGGGCCGGACTTTAAAGATCCTGGATGTTTTTGGAACATTAGTGGCACACCAAATTATAACATAATTCCCTGATGTTCAAGATAGAACTCTTGTTGTGCTGGTGCATCGTCAGAATGTCATAGCACTAATTTAACACACACAATGTAAGCCACATCTAGTCCAAAATCAATGCTACCATTGAAATGTTACATGTGCACCTTGTTCCCTTATATCACATACCACAGCACTGGATGCAGAATCGTCGCCAGCTCCTGATCCAACTCCAGCTGCAACGTCAAGAGGGGCCTGATGTTCTTTTAAAAACAAAAAAAAAAAACATGTTTAGTACATAACCTTAGTCAGTAATGATTATGGCCAGATTGCCCTCCTAGCTTCATGAATGAAGCATTGAGGCCAAACATTCAAAAGTGCTTTCCTGGGCTCATAGGACACTTGCTAAACCCTCCCAAAGGTTAAGAAGGCTTGGTCTGCCTACTAATGACGGCACCCATTAATGCTGTCAACTGTGTTTTGCAGGGTAAACATCTAAAAGGCAACACTCTTTCATAAGAAAAAACATGTGTGTTAATGGGGTTAATAAGATTCAAAAAAACATTATTTGGCTAGACATACCAACACCTTCCTCCAGGCCTAGCTGCACTGGGTGTGTTCCCTGCTGCGGATCTTCTGTAAAGGACATAGCAATATGAGCTATCTTGGAAAAAAAAAAACATCTACATTGTTTGGCACAGTATGATATTGGACCTACCAGGAGGAGGGTCAGCACTGATGTCAACACCTGTGAGTCCGTCTGGTTCGCCAAGCTGCATGGGCTGTGGAGGGGCTGAGATCCGTGCTACAGATGAACAAATTGCAGGTTGGGGAAAACAAAAAAAGGACAATTGGAAGGGCAAGTATCACATTCTATTAATGTCACACATAGGATAGTAGTTAATCTTTTCCAAACAACTCACACAATTGACATCCAAGATAATATCCTACCTCGGTGCAAAGCATCCGAATCTAAGTCCTCTCTGGTAAAGATGGTATCAGGTCCTATGATGTTCAAGAAAGGTAATTGATAATCCCAGAGAGAACTTCGTGCACGTTCATCCAGCCGACCTTGTCGGTCATAAAGACCCTCCGCAGCCCATGCAATTAGCTTCTTCCGAACGGACCCACAGATGTCGTTGACCTTCTTCCGCACACTGTCACGGTGGCGAGGTGCTTCACCCAGTGCATTTACAGCATCCCAGATTTCATCCCACAATCTGTTCTTCTCTGTTACTGAGTAAGACGCGGCCCTGGTCCCATGTATCGCCTGATATCTGGCCATATAGGCGTGGACCAGGGCACAGCACTGATTGTGGGTGAAACGGGGAAGCCGGGATAATGTGGACAAGCTGACTCTGGTGGACGGACCCGCTCCAGGACTACTGTCAGAAGAGCCAGCTTGTCCACTTGGTGTGTTACCACCTCCCCCGGCTTCCTCCTCCGGGATGGGGATGGTGGACTCCCTCATGGATACAGCTGGAGCCTCCCTCACACCAGAGCCAGACGATCTGCCCACCCTGCCCCCCCTGCCCCCCTGCCCCCCCTGGCCACCCTGGCCACCCTGGCCACCCTGGCCACCCTGCCCCTTCTCATCCTTCCAGTGGGTGGGGCCATGGGAGCACGAGGTGGGCAGAGAATCTGGCTGTCCAGCAGCAGCAAAGAGCCCCAAACTCCTAAATCTGAAATGACAAAAGAGAAAACAGAAAAAACAGGATTTGCAGATTGCTCTTCATATACAGTATAATTAGTGAACAGTTACAGAACACACTTACCTAATGGCACAAACAGACTTGGTGGTGGTGGTGGTGGTAGTAGTGGGCAAAGAGCAGAAGAGGCTGCAAAGAAATGGAAAAAAAAAACACATAAGAAAACGCATATGGGTTCAAATCACACGAGGCCCTCCAAACACTTACCTAATGGCACAAACACGGTGGTGGTGGCAAAAAAAGCAGAAGAGGTTGCAAAGAAATGTAAAAAAAAAAATAAAAAAACGCATATGGGTACAAATCACACGAGGCCCTCCAAACACTTACCTAATGGCACAAACACGGTGGTGGTGGTGGTGGTGGTGGCAAAAAAAACAGAAGAGGCTGCAAAGAAATAGAAAAAAAAAAACACATAAGAAAACGCATATGGGTACAAATCACACGAGGCCCTCCAAACACTTACCTAATGGCACAAACACGGTGGTGGTGGTGGTGGTGGCAAAAAAAGCAGAAGAGGTTGCAAAGAAATGTAAAACAAAAAATAAGAAAACGCATATGGGTACAAATCACACGAGGCCCTCCAAACACTTACCTAATGGCACAAACACAGTGGTGGTGGTGGTGGTGGCAAAGAGCAGAAGAGGCTGCAAAGAAATGGAAAAAAAAAACACATAAGAAAACGCATATGGGTACAAATCACACGAGGCCCTCCAAACACTTACCTAATGGCACAAACACAGTGGTGGTGGTGGTGGTGGCAAAGAGCAGAAGAGGCTGCAAAGAAATGGAAAAAATACACATAAGAAAACGCATATGGGTACAAATCACACGAGGCCCTCCAAACACTTACCTAATGGCACAAACACGGTGGTGGTGGTGGTGGTGGTGGCAAAAAAAACAGAAGAGGCTGCAAAGAAATAGAAAAAAAAAACACATAAGAAAACGCATATGGGTACAAATCACACGAGGCCCTCCAAACACTTACCTAATGGCACAAACACGGTGGTGGTGGTGGCAAAAAAAGCAGAAGAGGTTGCAAAGAAATGTAAAACAAAAAATAAGAAAACGCATATGGGTACAAATCACACGAGGCCCTCCAAACACTTACCTAATGGCACAAACACAGTGGTGGTGGTGGTGGTGGCAAAGAGCAGAAGAGGCTGCAAAGAAATGGAAAAAATACACATAAGAAAACGCATATGGGTACAAATCACACGAGGCCCTCCAAACACTTACCTAATGGCACAAACACGGTGGTGGTGGTGGTGGTGGCAAAAAAGCAGAAGAGGCTGCAAAGAAATGGAAAAAAAAAACACATAAGAAAACGCATATGGGTACAAATCACACGAGGCCCTCCAAACACTTACCTAATGGCACAAACACAGTGGTGGTGGTGGTGGTGGCAAAGAGCAGAAGAGGCTGCAAAGAAATGGAAAAAATACACATAAGAAAACGCATATGGGTACAAATCACACGAGGCCCTCCAAACACTTACCTAATGGCACAAACACGGTGGTGGTGGTGGTGGTGGTGGCAAAAAAAGCAGAAGAGGCTGCAAAGAAATGGAAAAAAAAAACACATAAGAAAACGCATATGGGTACAAATCACACAAGGCCCTCCAAACACTTACCTAATGGCACAAACAGACTTGGTGGAGGGGGGGTGGTGTAATCCTTTATAGGCAAAAGGAGGCTGCAAACATTAAACATACATGAGAAATCGCATGACCTACATACGTGCACATAATAAATTACAGTTATCAGGAAAGCAAAAATGGTGTCTTTGGAAGCTGGGAAGGTAAGGGGGCAGGTTTAGATGCCAAATCTAGACTGCACACCTTTAACAAACATGAGAAAACACATGTCCAAACCACATGCACATGGGGCCAACTGCCAATGATTAAAAGACACTTGAGGGGTTCCCAAGCTATTGTGGGTTGGAGGGGATTCACCATAGACAACTTAAGCACACCCAAGATAAGTACAAATTCTCTCCTTCCTTTTTTTTGGGAGAGAGAGATACAATTGTCTTACCTCCAGATAATGTAGGTTGTGGGTCACAGGGTCTTGCTAGCACATAAGAAACATCGATCTATAACATCCAGCAGCCATATTGGCCATGTGCTCCTTTTATAGCTGGCTCACAGGTGTGATAATTAGCGGCCGTTTCTATATATATCTGCGCATTCGCGAATTTGCGCGTTCAAAATGGAGGACGATATCCCAGACGCATTAGATGGTGCAATGCTGGCATTTATCGGTGCCTTGTTTGAGGAGGCCCTGGCACAGGAGGCAGCAGAAGGTGGGGAAGCTGCAGCAGAAGGTGGGGAAGCTGCAGCAGCAGCAGCAGCACCTCCAGCAGCAGCACCTCCAGTCCGTGTGCCCTTACCTCGCCAGCCACGCATTTTTGCTCCAAGGATCTATTTGGACAAGCTGCGGGATTCTGATGTCAGGAGGAAGTTCCGGCTCGAGCGAGGAACTATTCTACACCTCTACCAGCTCATAGCAGACAAAATTGACCCGGACACACAGCGCGGCCATGCGGTGCCCGGCATGGCCAGATTGCTGGCCACTTTGTATATTTTAGGGCGTGGCAGCTTCCAAGCCACTTCGGGAAGTATCATGGGCATTAGCCAGCCCACAGTTTCAAGGGTGTTCATGTTGGTCATTAATGCCATAGTGGATATAGTGCCCAATTTTATCCACTGGCCACAGAATGAAAATGAGTGGAATGAAGTCAAGTTGGGTTTCTACCTGCGGGCACACATGCCGCAAATCCTAGGGGCAATCGATGGCACCCACATAGCCATTAGGCCACCAAGGAGCCACGAAAGTGAGTACCGGAACCGCAAGCAGTACCACTCTGTGAACGTCCAATTAGTGTGTGACGCCAAACAGCGCATCATGAGTGTCAACACTGGTCACCCAGGGTCGTGCCATGATTCCAGTATGTTAAGAACAAGTACTCTGTACGAGGTGTTTGAAAGTGGACAAATGCCCGAAGGGTGGCTTATTGGTAAAGTATTTTGTCTTAACAACATAAACTGTAAGATTACATAGACATAGGAATAAGCTACATCGGTGTACACCCTGATTTAAGCAAAGCCTACCTAAAATGGATGTGTTAGGAGTTGTCAGGCTGTTCACACACAACCAGATCAGCAGCTTAGCAGCTCACAAAAGAAAGATTTGCAAAGTTGTCTTTGAGTCCAATGAAGGTGGTTAACCAATGTGTAAATGGTGTCCTCTAGCCACCCAAAGAAAACCTACAAATGATTCCAATGGTATTGCCATATCCCCAAAGTACTTTGCATAAGTGAGTCAATATTGGTTTCCTCACTCTAGTTGCAGATATATTCCAGAAGTAAGACCTAGGCTAATGTAATAGGAACAAAATAGGGGCCAAGTTGTAACTTGCAAGAGAAACCCACCACTTTGTGTGTCCTTTTTCCCATTTGTATTAGTGATTTAGGCAGTTAGACAGAGTTGAGATGTTTCATATGATTTTTTGCAAACAGACGAGCAGGTTGTTTAGTAAAATGCCTAATTGTCTCCCATTTTTAGGAGTCATCTAAAGTCACATGATAGGAAGAACTAATGTATATTTTTCTTATTTTTCAGGGGATGCTGGTTACCCGCAGCTGACGTGGCTGATGGCTCCAATCAGGTACCCCCAGGGCCCAGCAGAGAGGAATTACAACAGGGCCTTGCGGAGAAGCCGGAGTATCATTGAGTTGACCATAGGTCTTCTCAAGTCCCGGTTTCTCTGCTTGGCCCGGCCTGGGGGTGAACTCCTGTACTCTCCTACAAAGGCTTCCAAGATCATCCTGGCGTGCTGCGTGTTGCACAACATGTGCGTTGCCCGGGATGAATCTTGGGAGCTGACGGAGGAGAGGGAGCCAGAGGTCCGTCAGCCGGCGGCCCCCAGGCGGCGGAGCACCGCTGCCGGTATGGCCACCCGGAATACCCTGGTTGCTAGCCACTTTACATGTAAGTACTGTAACCGGTCAAGATAGGGCATGTATATTAATTAGCTAGTTAGCAGAGGTGCCACTCACAGGGAGACAGAGGGTCATTATCATCTGCCAATGACACTTGCCATTGTAGATAAAGTGTAGTCAACATTGGTAAAATTGTATTACTTGAGCAAAAACATGCACCTCTAACCATAAACATGTTGGTATTGTGAATAGTGTAAAGGGCTGAGAAGAGCTGGCAGGTGTTTATTTGTGTCTATGCCACCTGTGTAGTTATTGATAACATGAACGGCTGCTTGGTATCTTATGGTGTTTTAATTTTCCAGAACATCAACATCTTGGAATCATGGCACGTACCATGGGAAGCCTGTGGTGATGGGCTGTCTGGCGTCACAGGTGTGTATTCAAATGTTTACATTAATGATTTCTGGTTTGTGTAAGTTGGCATAAAATGTGTTATTTCACTCGTGATGTCGAAATTAAATGAAGTTCAGAATGAAGCAAACAGGCATTAAGATGTGATTTTCATAATGAAATGTCTTATCCTTTGTTTTATTTTTCCAGGAGTGGTACTGCTTGCGGGTGTAGGTGGTAGAAACCCACCTTGATGGACTCCACTCATCTTCTTTTGTGGTCAGTGGATATTTGGTAAGGCACATGGCCAATGACCAACATGAACACCCTGGAACTTCGAAAGTGGCTTGGAAGCTGACCAGCAACCTTGCCATGCCTGTCCCCTATGAGCTGGTAGAGGTGCAGAATGGATTCTGAACTCTGCCGGAAGTTGTGGAAGACATCAGAATCCCGTAGCCATGGAGCAAAGATCGTGGTCTGGCGCTGTAAAGGCACACGGACTGGAGAGTGACAATATTATTTTGCTGCATCCCTCCTTCTGCTGTCATTCTCAAATAAATAAAGACATTAGAATTGAACATGTGTTTTTTTGTTTTGTGTGGGTGCCTACAGACAAAAGGGCCATCCACACTGTAAGATTTAGAGAAGACTTTATCCTTCAGATTGACATTTTCTATGTAGTGCAAGGGCCTGCCTGATTGCATCCAAATTGAAAGTGTTGAGGTTTGAGCTTATATTATATGGTTTGGTTAAGTCTACAGGAAAAAGTCTAGACAAATTGTTAGTGTATGGCCCATTAAGCTGCCAAGGCCGGAGTTTTGCACTTTGCATGCTGCTTGTACTGGTGATGTGAGGGGTTGTAATGTAGAGTAGGGATGTGACAGTGTTGTGTTGAGGTGTGAGGCAAATGTAGTGTTGGACTATGAGGGTCTGTGTTGTTGAAATATGGAGAGAGTCCAATATCAGACACCTATGTTTATTGGTCAAGAAATTGTAAGAACCATGGTAAATATGTAAAGAATTGCATCTCGATAAAACTAGGACCACACTCATAAAATCAAAATTGTGTTGTTTCCATTGATGTGCTTGAAATTTGGGTAGGACACCCCCCCCCCCAAATTCAAGATAGTTAAAAAAAACTGTTAAAAAAAATGAGAGTGAAAAGAGATCCCAAGTGTAGTGATGTGATTTGAACCCATGACGTTGTTAACTGCAGTGAAGTTGCAAAGCACTTAGCTATTGTGCAGAATAAAGCTGTATGGTGGAAAAAAAGGAGTGTGTTAAGGCTAAAAAGCACATATAGCTAAAGAACTAAACATTGTATGGAATGTGGGAAGAAGACCATGGTAAAATTGTGAGGTTTCATCTTGCCCTGAAGTAGGGTAGGGGTTTGGTCACTTGCCTTTGGTACTTTCAATCATAAGATCGATTTGACACACAGACAAGATCAAAAAAACACTTAAAATGGTGTAAGCTTGCAAGTGCTTCTGAGTGTAACATTATTTAGCAATATATATGATGTAATCCGTTACATTTTAGCAATATAAACAAAAAAAGAAAATAAAAAAAGTAGGTGGAGATGGTAAGCCTCGAACCTACAGCAGAGGGAGATGAATTACAGACGTGTGATGTGTGCACTAATCCACTAGCCCACATCGCTATGTGAAACTGCTATAAGCACGAAGACATAAGTTTGCGAATTGGCGAAGCCGCGATCGTAAGTGAATCCCGCTGACGGCGGAATTCATTATTGCTGTTTCACTAGCCAATTCGCCGCAGCGCCAGTTAATTGATTTGAACGCGGCGAAACTGAAACACGTCATAGATGTTTGAAGCTGCAGTTTCTTTAAATCCGGCCCGCCATGTTCTTGCATTTTGTGTTTTTTTTTTTTTTTTTTTTGTCCCAGTATAGATTTGTGAATATCCTAAGCATATCTGAATCTACTTACTGTTGACTGTGGCATCTTTTCAGGAGGACCTTGATAAAATAGGGCAGCTACATGGCAGATGAGGCGCATTACTGAGAAATGTAAAGTTATGCAACTGGCAGTCAAAAATACACATGCAAAATACATATTAGAAGGGAAACCCCTTGGAGAAGCAGTGATAGAAAAAGATCTGGGGGTGCTTGTGGATCACATATTTAGCAATAGAGTGCAATGTCAAGCAGCAGCTAACAAAGCTAGCAACATATTGTCATGCATTAAAAAATGAAAACATTCCAGAGATAAATCAATAATTCTACACCTTTACGAATGGTGGTTTGGCCTCATCTTGATTCTTGAATATGTAGTTTTGTTTTGGTAACTAGTCCTCAGGCAAGACTTGTTGAATTAGAAGGAATTTAGCAAAGGCAATAAAATAAGATGAAGGACCTCAGCTATGAGGATAAATTCCATAGATTGCAATTATTCATTCTGCAGAAGAGGTGCTCAAAGTTTAGAAACTACAAAAAGGCAGCTCTTTATTATAGAAGAGACATGTTATGTCTCTTCTGCAATAGGATGCAAAAACACACAAGTGAATCTAGACGTGCATTGCAGGCACACTCCAGCTGTGCCGCAATGACTGACTCCTGCTTCAAGAGACTGGAAGCCCTGCAACCCAAAGTTGGATGGTGAGAAGGTGACAGAAGTTGGTGCTGGAAGTTGGAGGTGACTATTTTGCAGAGTTTAATACTGTTTTGAAAGGAGATATGATCACAATGTACAAATATATCAAAAGTGACTCCAATATCTGTAATAAACTGTTGGCTCTAAGGTCCTTGACAAGGATATGTTGAACTGGATGGACCTGTGTTTTTTTTTTCAACCATATAAATGATGTAAATTTATCGAAACCTATCTTTTCTTCTGTGAACGGCCACACATTCTTGTTGGCACCACTGCCCAACTCAGTTCTTCTGATGCCCTTTCACATTTACTTCAATGAATAATGTCATGGCGCTCTCCAGTATAGGTGGGTGGTGTAGAATGGGGGTTGGGGGGGGGGTTACCCGGGGAAAAACAGATGAAAAAGAGGGGATTCCAATAAGTGGTGGAGGGGGCCACGTTCGGCGGCTGCATGGAGGGGCTCTGAGGAATAGAAAGCAGGAGAGAGCAGCGCCGGCTTAGTGTAGCATAACATTTAATAATAGATGATAAACATGGTGACTTACTCTGAGGTAAGGATAAAACTGTGTAAAGGGTACTGTAGGATCATCTGTCGTCTTCTCCTCTGTCTTGTGCAGCGAGGGATGTTAACAGGGTGCCGGCGTTCCCGTGGGGAAGCTGGTGTACGGCAGCTTGTCTGTGGGTTGGGTGGCGGTGGAGGTCTCTCGGCGACCGAGTAAGTCACCATGTTTATCATCTATTATTAAATTTTATGCTACACTAAGCCGGCGCCGCTCTCTCCTGCTTTAAATTTACTTCAATGCCTTTTGCAATCAGTTAGGGAGTAGGGATGATCAAACTTTTGAAAAGTTTGGTTCGACCAGAACACCCGAACGTCCCGAAAGTTCGGGGTCCGGATTCCAGAACCCCATTGAAATCAATGGGACCTGAACTTCGGTAATAAATAAACACCATTTTGAAGCCCTAAAACCCAATAAATGTCCCTAAAAAGTGCCTAGGACTATTAATCACACAAAAAAAGTTCTTAAAAATTGTCATTTTTGATAGAGAGCCAATTATTGAAAAAATTATTGAAAAAAAAAAACAAGATTTCTTTGGATTTAGTGTCTGGGGGGTCTAAAAAGTGTACCTATGAAGTTTCAGCTCTGTAGCATGTCCAGAACCAGAAAAAAAAAGATCATTTTTATTAGAATTTTTATTAGCGCAGGGATGTGGCTCCGCTCCTTCAATGGGGGGGGGGGGGGGTGTCAGCAGCGCTATCCCACTGTACATAGTCCACAATGTAACTCAGGTAGGTTTGATGGAAAACCTTGAAAAGTTTATTGATAGAAAATATATATAGTGATGATTAAAACATAATAGAATGTGTTCCAAACCAGATCTGTGGCGTTGCTGGGGGTCACAGGATGACTGAGCCTCTGGGTGAGCCGGAACTGTGTAGATGATCACAACAGGGAACCAGGCATAAGGGAGAAGGATCTTATGTGCCAAAAGCAGACCGGACCAGCCGGTAGGGTGGCGTGGCTTCCTCCCACCCGATAGTGTGGCTGCTCGCACTGAAGCAGTGTAGACGTGCCGCAGAGCCGCCAACCAGAGGTATCCACAGCGGGGGCCGCTACTCGTAAGCGGCGTCAGCAAGCATCGGGACCCGGCTTGGAAAGCATCAGGGTTGCCGTGACGACATGTTTCGCACTGCTGTGCTCTGTCAAAGTCACGGGGGGAACAGCAACCTGAACATTTAAGGTGGAGGAGTGAGCGGGCTCCCAGTGTCTCAATATCATCATTAACCCCTCAACATCCACTCTTATGAAAATTATAAAAAGGAACATATATAAAAGCAACTGCTACTGCATAAACAGTTGGTAATGATAGTGGACATATGCATTCAGTACTGGTACAAATATAAAACTGCAAATATGAGAAGGAATAATGAAAAACGCATAAAAAAAAAAAAGATAAATAAATGCAAATTGTGACAGGAAGTCAGGTAAATCTGGGAATGTAGTCACTGAGAGGAGACACATTCCCACCTGCTTTGAAAGTTCACTGATACTATAGGGTGTTGGCTGCAGAGAGAGCCAGCAGGAAGTTGAAAACCATTCAGCTGTTCAGAATGAGGAGATCAAGGACTCTATAATTTGTCCAGAGAAAATCTATTGAGTGCTGCCTCCTGTCGCTGTGTGAGCTGGGAAGAGGAGGACAGACATACGTGTACCTCCCGACGCCGTGTGGGCATGGGAGAAGGACTGCTGCCGCCTGTCGCCGTGTGGGCTGGGAGAGGGGGACAGTCGGATGTGTGCCTCCCGACAAGCTGGTGAGCATGGGAGAAGACCCCCTACAGCGATGTGAAGCTAAGGAGGGTAACCACGAGTGAAGACGTCTCAAAGGTGAGAAGACAAAGTGTTCCATGTGAAGAGTGTGAAGAGAAGTGTTCCATGTGAAGAGTGTGAAGAGTAAAGGGACCTGTTAAATGAACTATGTTCAATGTGAAGAATCTGAAGAGTAAAGGATCCTGTTATAAATGAACATGTGCTGTGTGAAAGAAAACAAAGGGACATGTTCAATGGACAATGTTTGTGCTGTGTGAAAAGCAAACAAATGGACATTTGAGTGTCTGCTGTAGGATCAGCAGTGTCGGCCCAACAGTAGGTTGGAAAGACTTCTTAGGTAGGTTCCAGCTGTGAGAAGGTAGCCGCCCACAGAGGCAAGGATTTATTTTGTCTTTTATTTTATTTTGGATGTTTTGCTGCATACAGCCTGGTGAAGAAAACACCATTTAATAAACCACACTGTTTGTTTGCAAGCACTTGTCGGCTATCTCTCTGTGAAAACGCACCCCCAAAGGGGTCATCCACGCCTACCACCGAGCTAATCCCTCACAAAATACAAATAGAAAAGACTGGATGTAAGGATAACAATAATAATAATGAAATATATGTATATATATATATATATATATATATATATATATATATATATATATAAAAAACGCATAATAAAAATGCATAAAATAAATAAATAAATGCAAATACAAATACAAATGACTGGATGTAAGGATAATAATAATAATGAAATATATGTATACATAAAAAAAAAAAACCGCACAGACTGATTACACAATTGTGTGTACCTCCAACTCCTCATTCAAGCCCCCAGGGGCCAAGGACCCAAATTTAAATATCCAATAGGTCTCCCTCTTACATAGTAGGGAGAATCTCTCATTGTCAGTCAAGGTGCCATTAGGGATGGATTCTATAGCCATTACCTCAAGCGCCTTAAGATCTTTTTTGAGGACTTGTAGGAAGTGGCGGGGGACGCTATGTTTATCGCACCCTTTGTGGATTAACCTCCCGTGTTCACCTATCCGGGTTCGCATTGTTCTTATAGTCCCTCCTACATATAATAAATGACAGTTAATATAAATGCTTTAAATGTACCATAGGTAGAAAAAAAAAAACTGGCAGGGTTATTGACCTTTCCAAACGAGTCACAAAGCATGAGTTTGCTTAACAAACAACAAACAAAATAACAGAGTGGGCAACTACGTTTCAAATGAGGCTTAATGTTGAGAAGTGTAAGGTATTGCACTTGGGGATTAAAAACATAAACGCAAAATACACGGGGGGGGGGGGGAACCTCTGGGGGAATCAAGAATGGAGAAAGATCTGGGAGTCTTAGTAGACGATAGACTAAGCTATAGCATTCAATGTCAAGCTGCAGCTGCCAAAGCCGGTAGAATATTAGCATGCATAAGGAAGGGGATATATTCCAGAGATAAAACTATAATCCTACCCCTTTATAAAACTCTGGTCTGGCCACATCTGGAGTACTCTGTCCAGTTCTGGTCACCGATCCTCTGAAAGGATGTGCTGGAACTTGAAAGAGTCCAAAGAAGGGCAACTAAGCTAGTTAGGGGATTGGAGGACCTAAATTATGAGGAGCGTTTATAAGCGCTTGATTTATTATCCCTAGAGAAGAGACGCCTGAGAGGGGACATGATAATAATTTACAAACACTTCAATGGTGATCTCAGCATAGAAAAAAAACTATTCAGTCGCAAGGAATGTAAGAGGACACAAGGCCATACAATGCGACTATAGGAGAAGTGATTTAACCTCAAGCTACGCAAGGGTTTTTTTACAGTAAGGTCAATAAGATTGTGGAACACTCTTCCACAATTGATGGTAACTGCGGGCACTATGGCTAGTTTTAAAATATTCTTGGACATACATCTCTAAGATCAAAACATTCAGGGGTATAGGAAATGAATACATCCTCACACACCTACACAGGTTGAACTGGATGGACTGTTGTCTTTATTCAACCTCAGCTACTATGTAACAACTGGACTGTGCTCACAGCTGTTACATGCCATACAGAATATGGTGGAGGTAATAGGGGATTATTAGAAAGTGTGTATAAAGTGGGTACCCTAGCAGTTAACCTCAGATTAGAAGGAGAGAAGGGTGGAACTTTGCTCTGGTGTACGTGACAATGCACATCTTTGGCAACAAATCAGGTGGTCTGCAAATTCAGCTAATCATTTTTTCCCCCATCCACTATACAGCCCAGCTTTAATGCCCTCTGACTTCCACTTCTTCAGTCCAACTAAGGTCCTCGGGGACAACAATTTGATGATAGAGATGTGATGAAAGGCTGTAAAGAAGTGGATGCAACAGCGCACACTGGAATTTTCTTGTTTAGTGATTTATATTAGTTTATTATAGGCAAGCACCCTTTAAAACATAAAACGTTAGAACAATTGCATACACACCAAGGGCTAAAGTGTAAAGAAAATGATCAATAGTCCATAAGTTTAAGAGCCTAACATACTGAAGCAAGGAAGCTACATACCTGAATTTTTTTTCAAAGAGGATTTGAGAGTTGGGTTCAACAGTTTCACAAATGCATCGCTTGTGATGGGGAATATATTGAATAGTACCTTTTGTATAGGGTAAGAGTTACTCTACCAACAAGTGAAGTTTGAATGAACTATGCAAGTTAATAAGAAGTTATAACTACTTTTGCCTTACTTTTAGCATAGCTCTTGTACTTTAAGTTTTTAGGGAGCAGAGTGACTTAGCCATCCTATATTGAACCTCTCTCTGTTTTATCCAACTAGAGCTGAATTGCTTGAAAAACTACTGCTAAAAAGTGTCCTGTTGCCACTAAATAAATGTTCTATGAATACCCTTGAAAGTAAAGTAGGTTATTTCTCATCCTACTAATACAGTGTTGCATACATTTCATAATACAGAGGCAGCATTATCTCACAGATTCAAGGTACCCCGTCCCTTATAGGAACTCTTTACAGAATTCTGTCTGTGGTAGAGATTTCATATGTGACAACCAGCATGGATTTACAGTATAAAAAATCTTTCTTGTCAGATCAACCTGTTATCATTTTATGAAGAAGTATGGGAGAAATTGGATGGGGTAGGTCCAATGAACAATCTAGATTTTGCTAAGGCATTTGATACTGTATCTCATAAATGTTTAATCTATAAAATAAGCTCTGTTGGAGTTGATGAAATTGTAGGTGCATAGAGAGGAAACTAGTTACATTCAGTAAATGGGTTTGTAGAGCAGTAATAAATGACAAAATTTGCGAGCGATGTGCCCCAGGGTTCTGCCTTGGGGCCAATGCTGTTCAGTTTGTTTAAAAACGATATAGAGGTTGCAATCGAGAGCTTAATTTCAGTGTTTGCTAATGATACTATTGCATGCTGAGAAATAAATCTGGCACAGTATATAGCATAGAAACATAGAAAAAAAGGACCAAGGAGTCAAACGAGTCTGCCCCATTTTTTTTAAATTTAGATACTATATGTTCTTGCATTTTGTGTTTTTTTTTTTTTTTTGTCCCAGTATAGATTTGTGAATATCCTAAGCATATCTGAATCTACTTACTGTTGACTGTGGCATCTTTTCAGGAGGACCTTGATAAAATAGGGCAGCTACATGGCAGATGAGGCGCATTACTGAGAAATGTAAAGTTATGCAACTGGCAGTCAAAAATACACATGCAAAATACATATTAGAAGGGAAACCCCTTGGAGAAGCAGTGATAGAAAAAGATCTGGGGGTGCTTGTGGATCACATATTTAGCAATAGAGTGCAATGTCAAGCAGCAGCTAACAAAGCTAGCAACATATTGTCATGCATTAAAAAATGAAAACATTCCAGAGATAAATCAATAATTCTACACCTTTACGAATGGTGGTTTGGCCTCATCTTGATTCTTGAATATGTAGTTTGGTTTTGGTAACTAGTCCTCAGGCAAGACTTGTTGAATTAGAAGGAATTTAGCAAAGGCAATAAAATAAGATGAAGGACCTCAGCTATGAGGATAAATTCCATAGATTGCAATTATTCATTCTGCAGAAGAGGTGCTCAAAGTTTAGAAACTTTAAAAAGGCAGCTCTTTATTATAGAAGAGACATGTTATGTCTCTTCTGCAATAGGATGCAAAAACACACAAGTGAATCTAGACGTGCATTGCAGGCACACTCCAGCTGTGCCGCAATGACTGACTCCTGCTTCAAGAGACTGGAAGCCCTGCAACCCAAAGTTGGATGGTGAGAAGGTGACAGAAGTTGGTGCTGGAAGTTGGAGGTGACTATTTTGCAGAGTTTAATACTGTTTTGAAAGGAGATATGATCACAATGTACAAATATATCAAAAGTGACTCCAATATCTGTAATAAACTGTTGGCTCTAAGGTCCCTGACAAGGATATGTTGAACTGGATGGACCTGTGTTTTTTTTTTTCAACCATATAAATGATGTAAATTTATCGAAACCTATCTTTTCTTCTGTGAACGGCCACACATTCTTGTTGGCACCACTGCCCAACTCAGTTCTTCTGATGCCCTTTCACATTTACTTCAATGAATAATGTCATGGCGCTCTCCAGTATAGGTGGGTGGTGTAGAATGGGGGTTGGGGGGGGGTTACCCGGGGAAAAACAGATGAAAAAGAGGGGATTCCAATAAGTGGTGGAGGGGGCCACGTTCGGCGGCTGCATGGAGGGGCTCTGAGGAATAGAAAGCAGGAGAGAGCAGCGCCGGCTTAGTGTAGAATAACATTTAATAATAGATGATAAACATGGTGACTTACTCTGAGGTAAGGATAAAACTGTGTAAAGGGTACTGTAGGATCATCTGTCGTCTTCTCCTCTGTCTTGTGCAGCGAGGGATGGTAACAGGGTGCCGGCGTTCCCGTGGGGAAGCTGGTGTACGGCAGCTTGTCTGTGGGTTGGGTGGCGGTGGAGGTCTCTCGGCGACCGAGTAAGTCACCATGTTTATCATCTATTATTAAATTTTATGCTACACTAAGCCGGCGCCGCTCTCTCCTGCTTTAAATTTACTTCAATGCCTTTTGCAATCAGTTAGGGAGTAGGGATGATCAAACTTTTGAAAAGTTTGGTTCGACCAGAACACCCGAACGTCCCGAAAGTTCGGGGTCCGGATTCCAGAACCCCATTGGGACCCGAACTTCGGTAATAAATAAACACCATTTTGAAGCCCTAAAACCCAATAAATGCCCCTAAAAAGTGCCTAGGACTATTAATCACACAAAAAAAAGTTCTTAAAAATTGTCGTTTTTGATAGAGAGCCAATTATTGAAAAAATTATTGAAAAAAAAAAAAACAAGATTTCTTTGGATTTAGTGTCTGGGGGGTCTAAAAAGTGTACCTATGAAGTTTCAGCTCTGTAGCATGTCCAGAACCAGAAAAAAAAAAGATCATTTTTATTAGAATTTTTATTAGCGCAGGGATGTGGCTCCGCTCCTTCAATGGGGGGGGGGGGGGTTTAGCAGCGCTATCCCACGGTACATAGTCCACAATGTAACTCAGGTAGGTTTGATGGAAAACCTTGAAAAGTTTATTGATAAAAAATATATATAGTGATGATTAAAACATAATAGAATGTGTTCCAAACCAGATCTGTGGCGTTGCTGGGGGTCACAGGATGACCGAGCCACTGGGTGAGCCGGAACTGTGTAGATGATCACAACAGGGAACCAGGCATAAGGGAGAAGGATCTTATGTGCCAAAAGCAGACCGGACCAGCCGGTAGGGTGGCGTGGCTTCCTCCCACCCGATAGTGTGGCTGCTCGCACTGAAGCAGTGTAGACGTGCCGCAGAGCCGCCAACCAGAGGTATCCACAGCGGGGGCCGCTACTCGTAAGCGGCGTCAGCAAGCATCGGGACCCGGCTTGGAAAGCATCAGGGTTGCCGTGACGACATGTTTCGCACTGCTGTGCTCTGTCAAAGTCACGGGGGGAACAGCAACCTGAACATTTAAGGTGGAGGAGGGAGCGGGCTCCCAGTGTCTCAATATCATCATTAACCCCTCAACATCCACTCTTATGAAAATTATAAAAAGGAACATAGATAAAAGCAACTGCTACTGCATAAACAGTTGGTAATGATAGTGGACATATGCATTCAGTACTGGTACAAATATAAAACTGCAAATATGAGAAGGAATAATGAAAAACGCATAAAAAAAAAAAGATAAATAAATGCAAATACAAATAGAAAAGACTGGATGTAAGGATAACAATAATAATAATGAAATATATGTATACATACATATATATATATATATATATATATATATATATATATAAAAAACGCATAATAAAAATGCATAAAATAAATAAATAAATGCAAATACAAATACAAATGACTGGATGTAAGGATAATAATAATAATGAAATATATGTATACATAAAAAAAAAAACGCACAGACTGATTACACAATTGTGTGTACCTCCAACTCCTCATTCAAGCCCCCAGGGGCCAAGGACCCAAATTTAAATATCCAATAGGTCTCCCTCTTACATAGTAGGGAGAATCTCTCATTGTCAGTCAAGGTGCCTTTAGGGATGGATTCTATAGCCATTACCTCAAGCGCCTTAAGATCTTTTTTGTGGACTTGTAGGAAGTGGCGGGGGACGCTATGTTTATCGCACCCTTTCTGGATTAACCTCCGGTGTTCACCTATCCGGGTTCGCATTGTTCTTATAGTCCCTCCTACATATAATAAATTACATGGGCACTTCAAAACGTACACCACATAGTCAGTGGAGCAAGTGATGAACTGCTTGATCTGGTATTCCCTGCCTGACCCATCGCAGATTGTGGTCCATCCATGTTTGATGAACTGGCATGATAGACAGCCCCTCTTCCTGTATTGGAACACCCCTGTTCGATTGTCAAAGAACGTTCTAAAGTCCGATAGGGGGCCAGTCGTTGTAGTCTTGAGTTTGCTTGGTGCCAGAATGTTTTTTACCGTTCTGGCCCTTCGAAAGGTCATCTGAGGTGTAGGTGGTAAAAGGGGAGCCAATCTCTGATCTAATTTGAGAATGTTAAAGTGTTTCTTTATAATTTTACCAATTAAAGAGAATTGGTCATTGAAGGTTGTGATAAACCTAATGCCATTGGTGTTCTTATTTAACGCTACAGATCCCTTGGGATGGCTGGAAACAATCTGTTCGTCAAACACCTTCTTAACCAACCCAGATGGATACCCTTTCTCTAGGAATTTTTGAGACATATGGACTCCCTGAGAGAGGTACTCACTATCTTTAGAACAGTTTCTCCTCAACCTATTAAACTGGCCTCTCGGAATGTTATTCTTCCATGATGGGTGGTGACAGCTGGAATAATGGAGGTAAGAATTACCTCCCACGACTTTACATGATTCTTACTGATGATGTTGCCATGCTTATGCGGTTGGACCAGATCAAGGAACACCAGCTCATCCAAATCCAGAACATGGGTAAAAGGCAAACCCATATTGTTGTTATTGCAATGGGCCACAAAGGAGGAGAAGACATCCGGGGCCCCATCCCAAATGAGCAGGACATCATCTATGTATCTGCCATAGTACACGAGATGTTGAGCAAAGGGATTGTTGGCCCAGATGTAAAACTCCTCCCAGTGGCCCATGGTCAGGTTGGCATAACGGGGCAAAATTAGCCCCCATCGCTGTTCCTTTGAGTTGGATATAGAAACGGTCCAGGAACATAAAATAGTTATGTGATAAACAAAAATCCATGCAGTTAACTATGAAAATGGCCTGCTCGGAATTGATGTTACCACAGCTAGTTAAAAAATGTTGAATAGCCCTCAGACCTATGTTGCGCGGGATCGAGGTGTACAATGAGGATACATCCAGAGAGGCCCACATGTAGTTATCCTCCCACTTATAGTGGCTCAGGGTATCAGTCACTTGACTGGAATCCCTAATGTAGGATGGCAGGTAGCTGACAATCGGCTGAAGGAAATGGTCTATATATATTGACAGACCCTTGGTAAACCCATCCATGCCCACTACTATCGGTCTGCCAGGTGGGTTTGTCAAAGATTTATGGACCTTGGGCAGGTGATAGAAATACGGAGTACTAACAACAGGGGGAAGCAAGAATGTGTTCTCTTTTTTGTAAAAAAGACCCTCTCTCGATGCTTTGTTGACCAAGGTCTGGAGTTCAAGTTGAAAGGCAGGGAGGGGCTCAGATCTAAGCAACATATATGTATCAGGGTCTGACAGCAGACGATGACTTTCCTATATATAATCGAGTTTATTCATGACCACCAGGCTGCCTCCCTTATCCGCCTGCTTGATAATGATGTTTTTATTCACTGTAAGGTTTTTAAGTGCTTGTTTCTCTAGGTTGGTTAGATTTGGAGATCTTCTATTCTTGTGCGAATCATCACACAGCTGGGCTAGGTCTCTATACACAGCCTGGTAGTAAGTCTCTATATAGGGACCCTTGGACCGAACGGGAAAGAAAGTGGATGCAGGCTTGAGATTGGTGTGAACAACCTCTGGATCCAAACTGAACTCGAAAGAATCCTCTACATTCCCTTCTACCATAGTTCCTGTAGGATGGACAAAATGTGGCTCCGCTCCTATAACACCTATATGTGTGTATGTGTATATATACATATATGTGTGTGTGTATATACCCCTATACAGAAGTTCAGATGTTATGCCTGCCTCCAAAGACGCCCAAAAAATGCCCAAAAAAACGCCTGCAACAACACACCTGGGCGTTTTTGTTGCAGGCGTTTATTGTGCATTTTTTGGGCTTCTTTGGAGGCAGGCATAACATCTGGACTTCTGTATAGGGCTATATACAGTGGGTACGGAAAGTATTCAGACCCCCTTAAATTTTTCACTCTTTGTTATATTGCAGCCATTTGCTAAAATCATTTAAGTTCATTCTTCTTCCTCATGAATGTACACATAGCACCCCATACTGACAGAAAAACACAGAATTGTTGACATTGTTGCAGATTTATTAAAAAAGAAAAACTGAAATATCACATGGTCCTAAGTATTCAGACCCTTTGCTGTGACACTCATATATTTAACTCAGGTGCTTTCCATTTCTTCTGATCATCCTTGAGATGGTTCTACACCTTCATTTGAGTCCAGCTGTGTTTGATTATACTGATTGGACTTGATTAGGAAAGCCACACACCTGTCTATATAAGACCTTCCAGATCACAATGTATGTCAGAGCAAATGAGAATCATGAGGTCAAAGGAACTGCCTGAAGAGCTCAGAGACAGAATTGTGGCAAGGCACAGATCTGGCCAAGGTTACAAAAAGATTTCTGCTGCACTTAAGGTTCCTAAGAGCACAGTGGCCTCCATAATCCTCAAATGGAAGACATTTGGGACGACCAGAACCCTTCCTAGAGCTGGCCGTCCGGCCAAACTGAGCTATCGGGGGAGAAGAGCCATGGTGAGAGAGGTAAAGAAGAACCCAAAGATCACTGTGGCTGAGCTCCAGAGATGCAGTCAGGAGATGGGAGAAAGTTGTAGAAAGTCAACCTTCACTGCAGCCCTCCACCAGTCGGGGCTTTATGGCAGAGTGGCCCGACGGAAGCCTCTCCTCAGTGTAAGACACATGAAAGCCCGCATGGAGTTTGCTAAAAAAACACCTGAAGGACTTCAAGATGGTGAGAAATAAGATTCTCTGGTCTGATGAGACCAAAATAGAACTTTTTGGCCTTAATTCTAAGCGGTATGTGTGGAGAAAACCAGGCACTGCTCATCACCTGTCCAATACAGTCCCAACAGTGAAACATGGTGGTGGCAGCATCATGCTGTGGGGGTGTTTTTCAGCTGCAGGGACAGGACGACTGGTTGCAATCGAGGGAAAGATGAATGCGGCCAAGAACAGGGATATCCTGGACAAAAACCTTCTCCAGAGTGGTCTGGACCTCAGACTGGGCCGAAGGTTTACCTTCCAACAAGACAATGACCCTAAGCACACAGCTAAAATAACGAAGGAGTGGCTTCACAACAACTCCGTGACTGTTCTTGAATGGCCCAGCCAGAGCCCTGACTTAAACCCAATTGAGCATCTCTGGAGAGACCTAAAAATGGCTGTCCACCAACATTTACCATCCAACCTGACAGAACTGGAGAGGATCTGCAAGGAGGAATGGCAGAGGATCCCCAAATCCAGGTGTGAAAGACTTGTTGCATCTTTCCCAAAAAGACTCCTGGCTGTATTAGATCAAAAGGGGGCTTCTACTAAATACTGAGCAAAGGGTCTGAATACTTAGGACCATGTGATATTTCAGTTTTTCTTTTTTAATAAATCTGCAACAATGTCAACAATTCTGTGTATTTCTGTCAGTATGGGGTGCTATGTGTACATTCATGAGGAAGAAGAATGAACTTAAATGATTTTAGGAAATGGCTGCAATATAACAAAGAGTGGAAAATGTAAGGGGGGTCTGAATACTTTCCGTACCCACTGTATACACACACACATATATGTATATATACACATACACACATATAGGTGTGAAAGTAGCGGAACCCTATGCCTGCGCTAATGAAATTATTTGCAGGGATAGGGTTCCGCTCCTATCACACCTGTATGTGTGTATGTGTATATATACAAATATGTGTGTGTGTATATATATACCCCTATACAGAAGTTCAGATGTTATGCCTGCCTCCAAAGACGCCCAAAAAATGCACAATAAACGCCTGAAACAAAAACGGCCAGGTGTGAAAGTAGCGGAGCCCTATCCCTGCTCTACTGCAATTCTAAGACAAACAATCTTTTTTCTATGGCGGTCACCCTGACATGGAAGAGTTTGGTCACCCTGCCATAGCAGTCAGAGTCAGTTCACCCTACTCTACACTACGGTCACCCTGACACTTAACACTTTCCCTACAGAAACGAGATTATTGAATCTAACTATAGTGGAAAATAGTACCCTAACTACACTAGATATCCCTTTCCTCACACTAATAATTGCTAAATGACACTTTTGCAGCAGGAGTAACAGAACTGCTTCCACTCTCTTCCACAGCCCTGTATTACAGTGCTAGAGATTTGGCGGGGCTATGTTATATACTGGGGGGCGTATTCACTACTGATTGGCCTCTGGGCCCCCTAGTCACTCCAATCACATTCCTAGCATCCTCCTGCCCCCTCAATTGGCTTTTACTAATGTTTCTGGTCCAATCACTGGCTTTTAAAGCCCAGTTCCTGTCCCATTGCATTTTGGTCGGTTCTGGTTGCCGAATTCCGAACTTTTTCCGCAAAAAGTTCGGAATTTGGCTAAATTTCGAACAGTCAATGTTCGGGTTGAACCGATGGTCGACCCGAACCGTTCGATCATCCCTATTAGGGAATGGAGGAATCCCTCTGGTTGTTAAAATCTCATATAGAAGCTCACACAGTTGCCTGGAATTGCTCTTTCTGTAAAGCTGTGTTAAATCCTTTTTTGAATAAATACAGAAGGTATATCCACCTCTCTTAAAATTTGTTGCAATTTTGACATGATTTAAAAGTTCCCTTTTTCAACTCCAACATCACAGCCGGGTTGGAAGAAGGGATGGCAGCATAAAGTAGGGGACAATCCCAAAAGTGCAGAATGCCAAGACACTTTCATTACCTGAAGGGTTGGAGCAGAAAAAAGCTGGAGACGTGGGCCACTAAGAAGGTGAGTATGCTATCTTTTCTGTTGCAAGGAATTGTTGGAGAAGGGTCTGTTTAGGGTAAATATTATGGCTGGCTGTTGGAAAACAGAAAATAGTCAATGGTTTTGCAAATTTTCTCTTTAGATAGAAACTGACTCCATTGCAGAAGATTCAAAGCAATAATGTGAGCAAAAAGTAATTCCTTGCAGCAAATAGTGGACTAAGCTCTGTAGTAGCAACTTGAGGACATTCAACTTTCTCTTATGAAACTGAGCAGAGTCCTTGTACAAGCAGTTAATAGACTGAGCTTTTCAGGACAGTACACACAATGCCCCCTTTGGTGTCTGCAGAAGTTTGGCCACCCTGTAGAGTTAATATCTTGTACTGCCCCCTTTGGCAAGTATCACAGCTTGTAAACACTTTTTTTAGCCAGCCAAGAGTCTTTCAATTCTTGTTTGAGGTATCTTTGCCCATTCTTCCTTACAAAAATCTTCCAGTTCTTTGAGATTTCTGGACGGTCTGTCACGCGCTACTCTTTTAAGGTCTTTCCATAGACTTTCAATTATTTTGAGGTCAGGAGATTGTGAAGGCCATGGCAGAACCTTCAGTTTATGCCTCTTGATGTAATCCCCCGTGGATTTCGAGGTTTAGGATCATTATCCATTTGTAGAAGCCATCCTCTCTCTAACTTCAGCCTTTTCACAGATGGCTTCAAGTTACCATCCAAAATTTGCTGAAATTTTATTGAATCCATTTTTCCTTCTACTCGTGAGATGTTCCCTGTGCCACTGGCTGCAATACAACCCCAGAGCATGATTGATCCACCCCCATGCTTAACAGTTGGACAGAGATTCTTTTCATTAAATTCTGTGCCCCTTCTTCTCCAAACGTACCTTTGCTCATTCTGGCCAAAAAGTTCAATTTTAACCTCATCGGTCCACAGAACTTGTTTCCAAAATGCATCAGGCTTGTCTATATGTTAATTTGCAAAGTTCAAACGCAGATTTTTGTGGTGAGGACGTAGAAGAGGTTTTCTTCTGATTACTCTTCCATGAAGACCATATTTGTACAAGTATCTCTTTATAGTGGAATAGTGTACCAAAACTTTGCTTTGCTATCTTCTTATAGCCTTCTCCAGCTTTGTGAGCGTCAACTATTTTCAGTTTCAGTTTTCTAGACAACTGCTTAGAAGATCCTATGGTGCTGATTGTTGGGGCAAGGTCAGATGAGTCTGGGCATTTAAAACCTTTGAGATTGACATCACCTGGTCTTCCCAGATGATGATTGAGAACAATCCATGACACTGGCAGGTCTCAGCCTTGCAAAGGGGGCAGTGCATGCTATAAATTCTGCAGGGTGCCCAAACTTTTGCAGACGCCATTTTTTTGTTTTCTGTAATTTTGAAAGTGTCAATGATGGAAATAAAATCTAACTTTTGTTGACATATTATAAGAATGTCTAATCTGTAATTTGATGCCTTTTGGAGATTTTTCCATCTCTCCTTGGCTTCTTTATGCACATTAATACAAATTTTTATCTGGGGTGCCCAGACTTTCGATTACCACTGTATCCCCAGGGATTGGCTAGGGCTGCATAAATATCCAGCTGCTGATTTGTGTCATGGTCTTACCTTCTTGCTGTTCTCCTTCGTTTGACATGTGCTGGCGGCCATCTTGGTTTCTGGGTTTCTTGTAGCCTCCCACCCTGCGGCTCCTCCTTCCCACTGGGAGGAGCTGGATGCCTAGCTCATATATATAGGAGGTCTGTGGCTTCAGTTCCTTGCTTGGTCCTCCTGTGTTCACATGCTTCTAAGACTGCTGCTGCTTCTGGTCCCTGATCCTGGCTTCGTCTGACTACCCTGCTGGTTCCTGATCCTGGCTTCGTCTGACTACCCTGCTGGTTCCTGATCCTGGCTTCGTCTGACTACCCCGCTGGTTCCTGATCCTGGCTTCGTCTGACTACCCCGCTGGTTCCTGATCCTGGCTTCGTCTGACTACCCTCCTGGTTCCTGACCTCTGGCTTCGCAAGGACTCTGCCTCGGTTTCGCCATCCGTTTGGACTTTTGCTTTACAGCTTGATTTTCAATAAAGCCTTCTTATTTTCACTTATCTGTTGTTGTACGTCTGGTTCATGGTTCCGTGACATTAGGACCAAGCCATGAATTCTGACGGTACAGGGCCATCCTCGCTACCCACGCTGGTTGCCAGACTTGATCAGCAGGATCACCTGTTGGGTCGGTTCGCCGTGGCGTTGCAAACCCTGCTTGAACGCACGGCTCATTTCGCTCCCGTTGCCGATGGGTCGGTTGTCGCTCCTGGGCCCGCTCCTACTGCCGCTCCGGTTGTTCCGCCAGAGTCTACCCCGACACCTGTTGTTGCACCTGCGGTGTTTCGGGGTATGACCGGTTCTGCCCCCCTTCCACAGCGCTTTGGGGGAGAGCCAACTCAGTGCCGAGGTTTCCTTAACCAGGTGGGCATTTATTTCGAGTTGCTGCCACATGCCTTTCCTACTGAGAGATCAAAGGTGGGCTTCTTAATTTCGCTGCTCTCGGACAAGGCCTTGGCCTGGGCCAGCCCTCTATGGGAGAACAACAATCCGGTGGTTGCCGAGTTTTCCGGTTTTGTTGCTTCTCTTCGGAGGGTATTCGATGTGCCGGCTCGTGCTGCCTCTGCTGCGAAGCTCCTTATGTCCATCAGACAGGGTTCACGATCCGTAGCTGAATACGCCATTGAGTTTCGGACCCTGGCAGCAGAGGTGGGCTGGAATAATGAGGCTCTGGTCGCTGCTTTCTCTCATGGTCTCTTGGATGCCTTGAAGGATGAGGTTGCAGCTAAGGACCTACCAGTGGAGCTCGAGTCTCTTATTTCTTTCTTGATTTTGATTGACACCAGACTCAGGGAGAGACCTTCCTTTAAGGAGAGTCTGCGGAGGCCTCCTAACATATTGGCGCCTACCTTTGCTGTCCCACCCGTGCCTCCCTCTCCTCCCACGCCTCCTGGGGATGACTTGGCTGGGGGTGAACCCATGCAGCTGGGCTTTGCTCGCCTGTCCGAGGGGGAGAGGGTACTCCGAAGACGCGAGGGTCGATGCATGTACTGTGGTCTTGGTGGGCATTTTCGGTTGGCATGTCCGAACCGTCCGGGAAACGCTCGCACCTGAGATCCTGTCGGGGGCAGATCTTGGGTGGAGTCTCCTCGTCCCCGGTTTCCCGTGTTGACAAACCACTGATCACTGTTGTCCTCTCCTGGGTCGGGGGCTCAGTGACGACCCAGGCGTTGGTGGACTCTGGTGCTGGTGGTTTGTTCATTGATAGTGTGTTCGCTGCCGCCAATTCCATTCCTCTGCAGGCCCGAGGTTCTCCACTGGCTCTTGAGGCGATAGACGGCAGACCCCTTCTGCCGCCACACGTGACTCATGAGACCCTTCCAGTGGGGATAGCCATTGGTGCTGTTCACAGAGAGTCGGTCTGCTTCCAGGTTATTTCGTCTCCACACTACTCGGTGGTCTTGGGGTACCCCTGGCTCCAGAAGCATAATCCGACTTTCGATTGGAGATCGGCCGAGATCCTCTCGTGGTCACCGCAGTGTGGGGCTAGTTGCATCCATGGGCCTGTCAAGTTGCTGTGTACTTCCTCGGACTCTCTGTTGCCTCCTGAATACGAGGAGTACCGGGATGTATTCGATAAGGTGCGCGCGGTTGCCCTACCTCCGCACCGCCCATACGATTGTGCCATCGAGTTACAACCTGGTGCCGTTCCTCCTCGTGGCAAGGTCTATCCACTGTCGGTAGCGGAGAATGAGGCCATGGAGGAGTACGTGAAGGAGGCGCTTTCACGCGGACACATTCGCAAATCCTCGTCCCCGGCAGGGGCTGGATTTTAGTTTGTGAAAAAGAAGGGCGGTGAGTTGAGGCCTTGCATCGATTACAGGGGTCTCAATCGCATCACGATCAAGAACGCTTACCCGATACCCTTGATTTCCGAGCTGTTCGATCGCCTTAAAGGGGCCACGGTCTTTACCAAACTCGACCTGAGGGCGGCATATAACCTCGTAAGGATCAAGGCGGGCGATGAGTGGAAGACCGCGTTTAACACCAGGACCGGTCATTATGAATCCTTGGTTATGCCCTTTGGGTTGTGCAATGCGCCCGCAGTCTTTCAGGAATTCATTAACGATGTTTTCCGTGACCTGTTGCAGCAGTGTGTGGTGGTCTATTTGGATGACATCTTGGTATATTATGAATCCATGGAGACCCACATTCTGGATGTCAGACGAGTGTTGCAACGGTTACGAGAGAACAAGCTGTTCGGTAAGCTTGAGAAATGCGAATTTTACCGATCCCAGGTAACCTTCTTAGGTTACATCATTTCCGCTGAGGGGTTCTCCATGGATCCTGAGAAGGTTTCGGCTGTCTTACAGTGGCCCCAGCCCAGTGGTCTTCGCTCCCTGCAGCGCTTTTTGGGCTTCGCCAATTATTATCGGAAGTTCATCAGGGACTTTTCCATGCTAGCCAAGCCTCTCACGGATCTGACCAGGAAGGGCAGTAATTCCCAGGTCTGGCCGCTCGAGGCCATCCGAGCTTTTGAGGCTCTAAAGTCCGCCTTTGTGTCGGCTCCGATTCTGTCGCATCCCAACCCTGGGTTGCCCTTTGTCCTCGAGGTGGACGCGTCTGAGACGGGAGTAGGCGCCCTTCTGTCTCAGCGTAGAACACCAGAGGGTCCTCTGCTTCCTTGTGGGTTTTACTCCCGGAAACTGTCTTCCGCGGAGTGCAACTATCAGATTGGTGACAGGGAGTTATTGGCCATCGTGCAGGCCCTTAAAGAATGGAGGCACTTGCTCGAGGGTTCGGTGGTTCCGGTCCTCATCCTGACGGACCACAAGAATCTGACCTACCTTTCTGAGGCCAAGAGATTGACACCACGTCAGGCCAGATGGGCTCTGTTCTTGTCACGTTTTAATTACGTGGTCTCCTACCTACCCGGTTCCAAGAACATCAGGGTGGATGCCTTATCACGGCAGTACTCCGACCTGTCCAGGGAGGAGTCGATTCCGACTTCGGTCATACCTCCGAATCAGATCCTGGCCGCCATTCGCACCAGCCTGACCTCTCCCCTGGGTGAGCAGATTTTGGCGGCTCAATCTGGTGCTCCCTCTGGGAGACCCAACGGCAGATGTTTTGTGCCTGAGGAGTTGCGCACTCGGTTGTTGCGAACCTACCATAACTCCAAGACCGCGGGGCATCCTGGAAAGAATCAGCTGTCCTGGGCTGTTTCACGTCTGTTCTGGTGGCCTTCCCTACGTTCCGACATCGCCGCATATGTAGCGGCATGCTCCGTTTGTGCCCAGAGTAAGTCCCCTCGGCACCTTCCGTTGGGCCTTCTGCAACCCATAGCCACCGGGGAGCGCCCATGGTCACACCTGGGGATGGATTTCATTGTGGACCTCCCTGCATCCCGAGGCCATACGGTCATTCTCATGATTGTGGATCGATTTTCCAAAATGTGCCACTGTGTTCCTCTCAAGAAGTTACCCTCTGCACAGGAGTTGGCCACGATTTTTGCCAGGGAGGTCTTCCGGTTGCACGGTTTGCCCAAGGAGATTGTGTCGGATCGGGGGAGTCAGTTTGTGTCCAGGTTCTGGCACGCCTTTTGCTCCCAGTTGGGGATTCATCTCTCCTTCTCCTCGGCCTACCACCCTCAGTCCAATGGGGCCGCAGAACGATCCAATCAGGCCTTGGAGCAATTCCTTCGTTGCTATGTCTCCGATCACCAAGACAATTGGGTTGACCTCCTGCCTTGGGCTGAGTTTGCCAGGAACACGGCGGTGAACTCTTCCTCTGGGACGTCTCCCTTCATGGCCAATTATGGGTTCCAACCTGCCGTGTTACCGGAGGTATTCTCTCCCCAGGATATTCCGGCTGTGGAGGATCACCTTTCCGTCCTACGTGCTTCTTGGGTACAGATCCAGAAGTCCCTTGAGGTCTCTGCGCAGCGCCAGAGACTCCAGGCTGATCGCAGACGAGCGCCTGCTCCTTCCTACCAGGCCGGTGACCGTGTATGGTTGTCCACCCGCAACCTCAACCTTCGAGTGCCCACTCCCAAGCTGGCGCCTCGCTTTGTTGGTACCTTCCGAGTGCTTCGCAGGGTAAACCCGGTAGCCTATGCCCTTGCGCTTCCTCCTGGCATGCGGATCTCCAACGTGTTTCATGTCTCCCTGTTGAAGCCACTGGTGTGTAATCGTTTCACTTCCTCGGTTCCTCGGCCTCGTCCGGTCCAAGTGGGCAATCGTGAGGAGTATGAGGTGAGCAATATCCTGGACTCACGCCTGGTCCGCGGTCGGGTGCAGTTTTTGGTTCATTGGCGTGGTTATGGTCTAGAGGAGCGTTCCTGGGTTCCCTCCGCAGATGTCCATGCTCCTGCCTTGCTCCGAGCCTTCCACGCACGCTTCCCTCAGAAACCGTTCTTTACTCCGCGGAGGAGGGGCCCTTGAGGGGGAGGTACTGTCATGGTCTTACCTTCTTGCTGTTCTCCTTCGTTTGACATGTGCTGGCGGCCGTCTTGGTTTCTGGGTTTCTTGTAGCCTCCCACCCTGCGGCTCCTCCTTCCCACTGGGAGGAGCTGGATGCCTAGCTCATATATATAGGAGGTCTGTGGCTTCAGTTCCTTGCTTGGTCCTCCTGTGTTCACATTCTTCTAAGACTGCTGCTGCTTCTGGTCCCTGATCCTGGCTTCGTCTGACTACCCTGCTGGTTCCTGATCCTGGCTTCGTCTGACTACCCCGCTGGTTCCTGATCCTGGCTTCGTCTGACTACCCTCCTGGTTCCTGACCTCTGGCTTCGCAAGGACTCTGCCTCGGTTTCGCCATCCGTTTGGACTTTTGCTTTACAGCTTGATTTTCAATAAAGCCTTCTTATTTTCACTTATCTGTTGTTGTACGTCTGGTTCATGGTTCCGTGACAATTTGATTCTCCTTGCCCTCTCTTTTCCAGAACATTTCCAAACAGACAGGAGGACTATCAACCTTGCGGCCAAAATAATCACACACAGCTCACTGATTACAGTGAATCAAGAGCTAAGTTTACCTAACCTAGCACCTATCTAGTAGGGTACTACATTAGTGATAGGCATTTTTATCTGTTAGATAACAATCTTTCCACAAATATTCAGCCTCTTTCTTACAGAACTAAAAGGTTGATACCAAGGTCTTTGAAATCATTCTTTTGACCTAGTTCCAAATGTTTAACTGTATGAAAAATAATTGAAATAAAAAAGCAAAGCGAAAAATCTAAACATCTTAGGCATTTATGACCTTGCTAATATTAAGATGGTTTTTGAATAATTGATCAAATATAAATGATTTAGTAAGTAAAATTAAATTAGTTTCCACTTTTGGCAAGGAATCTTTCATTTTTTAACTCTAACAGTGGAAACAATTTAATATGGATGAGACATTGTGGTTCGTTACATGTGAAGAAGTATCTCATTGGAATTAGACAAATGGTTTCTGAAACATGAACTGTATGTCATAGTGAGGGATTGCACTCCTTGTATCTGCTTTATGAAACTGAGCTGGAGAATGGACTGATCAGTAACAATGCCAAGCCGTGCTGGGACTTAAACGTGCTTGCAGTTGCAGTTACAGTTACAGTGTATCTCTGGTTAAAAAAATAAAATGGATTATATGATATAGTATGGAAATCTAAAGATTTCTGTTACAGTGTTGATGTATTCCATTTAAATGTATGACATAAAAGTACCTGTTGATTATGCAAGTGAAATTGATCAAAAGCTACTTCCTGTAACACAGTATCCAAGCTCTACCAGCTTGCCTGAATATTCAACCAATATAACCACAACACTTAAAAAAACATGAACTCATTTTTCCTTTCTCTGGTTTTGTGGTCTCAACCATTAAAAAGTGCCTATAATATAAAGTAGACATTATTCTATGATCAGTATTGTCTTTTAGTATTTGTTTTCACATAAATAATTGCATGACACACGGGAGGGAGCATGTACAATAGGGGATAATTATTTTGGTATTTTGTCTAGAGCAGTATCATGGCTAAATACAGTCCTGGGCACAAGTTGCCCTAATGTGGAACTAAAGCCTTCTTTCCTTTGCAGGGAAGGAATCTGCCATCTTAGTCTCTGTTGAATATGCAGTTGCCATGGCGTTGCAAATGTGATCAGTTATACCACAAGCTTTTTGATGGTTTGACAGTTTGGTTATGAGCACAAGCAACAACATCCTAATTTAATTATGATAAAACCCATGAAACATTTTGTTAACTCCATTCTTTATAGTTACAGGAACCTTCTTATGCAACTCTCGGGACTCACTTCTTTTCGACATAACAAATGGTCTCCTTCAATTTTTGGGTAAAAAGGAACCCAGGTCACTGATCAGTTTTAAAAAAATCTATCTTCCGACTGTCATTTACCAGAGAGGTTTGAGTATGACTGGTGGATGTTGGGAAACATAAAACATTCCTTAGTTAAGACAAATGAGGCTGCCTGTGTACTGGCTGAGGTAATGATGTTAAAACTAGAAACATTAGATTATTCATGGCAGATCTAGATGAGTTTTTTAAAGTTTATATAAAATATCCCCTTTCCTTCTCTACTGGTACTAAAAAGGTATATATAACTAATTCAGAAGTGGACAGTGCATGGAAGTTTGGCTATTTGGGTAATATGAGATGAGGAAATAACAAATAATACTACAGTTACTTAATTTTTTTTGTGTGTTTAATCCATTAGGAAATTTTCCAAAAAGATCCCATGCCCACACATATAGCTGTTGACAGCTGAAGTCATGGTCTCTGTATCAGGTCTGCTGCTGGCAGTTTTTTTTTTTATAATAAAAGTTTTTAAAATTTTCCAGAAAAACAAAGTTTAAAATATACAGCTAGTTTCACACAGAATTAAAAGAAAGAACAATTGTAAATTCCACCTCTGATGTACATACTTAAAGTTATCCTCCAGACACAGGATGCACATTACATACATACAAATCAAATGTATAATAGATACCAAAAGCAATCGGGAACCACACCCCCACACCATCGTCATCACGGGTGTGGGTGACCAGGCTGAGGCAGACCAAGGCACAACAGGAATCCCCTTCAAATATGCACACTTGATCTGGGCAATCAAGTGCAGTATGTGTATAGTGGCCAGATGTGGATAATATAGAATATCAGAAAAATAAGGGAAGGAGAGGATAGTAGGGGAAGGAAAACTAACCTTCAGTAAAAAGGAATACAGGAAAGATAGCAATCAATTTAACAACTAAGGGCAATCAGATGATAAATACGTACACTTCTGGGATAGAGTATGGGGTTCATGGTGGGTTAGCAGGTATTTCAAGGGAATAATATATCCAGCCTGACCAAGTGTCTCTGAATTTATCTTGTTGGTCTTTGACTGTGTGTATCCACCTCTCCGCTTCCATGATAGCATCAACCTCCCTCTTCCAGTCCAGCAACGTGGGACATAGTGGTTGTTTCAAATATTTGGGAATAAGGGATTTAGCTGCATTTAGCAAGTATGGAGTGACACTCCTTTTGTAGATGAGGAAGGGGCATCATGAAAAAGGAAATGTAAGGGAGAGATATGGGACAAAGGGTCATTTTCTGGATCCATAGGGTGATTGCTTCCCAAAAGGCCTTATTCAAGGGACATGTCCACCATATGTGAAGAAGAGTGCCCCATTGGGTACATCCCCTCCAGCAGCAATCATCGGCTGCCGGAAACATCTGGACTAGCCCGTATGCGGCCCTATACCATCTAGAGAGAAATTTTATATGATGTTTCTTGAGTACGTGCGCTAAGGGAGGAAGTGTGTGTGAATTTGTCATCCTTTGTATCTGTAAAGGACTGAAATCCCGACCTATCTCCCTCTCCCAATCTCGAATATAATAGGGGACAGATTTGGTTTGTGAAGTTTATTCATTTGGGATAAGCGTTTTGTCTCTGGGAGATCAAGGCATAAGGATTCAAAGGTGGTAAGTGTATTGAGTGTTCGTAGTCGGGGTTGTAATTTACTAAGAAAGTCTTTTTTAGTTGGCAATGTCTCCAGGATGCAAACAGAATAGTGCCGTAGGAGGCCTGTATCACAGAAAGGGGAGACAGAGTGCCCTCGGGGGCATATTTGGCATACGCAACTTTCCCATCGGAGTCCCAGGATCCCGGGCTTCTCTCCGGGTGGGAACCAGGGATAGCCCGCAAGAGGTGCTAACAGAGATGTTTGGGGAGCGTTTTGGCTTAAGGCATTTAATCGGTCCCATGTTACCAAAGATGCATGAGTCATTGGGGATGTCCAGTCTGAGAGACCTCTATAGGCTGATGGAATCCAAGTGGCACCTTTAGGATTCCTACCCGTCATTGTTTTTTCCAGCGGAACCCAATATTTAGTCGTGACACCAATTCAATATACAAACTAGTGCCATGGCTTTATAGTAAAAGGCTATTTCAGGAAGTCCAACAACACCGTCCAAGTTATTTCTAAGGAGAAGGTCATGTGTTAGTCTAGGTTGTAGTTGCTGGTCCTCCAGCTGTTCCTTATATGTACATTTAACTTTTCCGGCCTCTAATTGCTACCTGTCCCAACTTTGTTGGAATGTGTAGCTCTAATGAAATCCAAAATGAGCCAATATTTGGAATGACATTTCAAAATGGCTCACTTTCAACATTTGATATGTTATTTATATTATATTGTGAATGAAATATAAGTTTATGAGATTTGTAAATTAGTCCTTTCCTTTTTTACTCACAATTTGTACAGTGTCCCAACTTTTTTGGAATTGGGTTTGTACCTACCATAACTAGATAGTAACAGTTATAGGTAAAGTCGATCCAGGGATCATCCAATTGCCTCATGGGGGATCAGGGAGGATTTTTTCCCCTGCTGGTACAAACTGGATCATTTTTTCATGGGCTTTTTTGCCTTCCTCTGGATCAACTGTGGGTGTGGGATTATGTATGGTATTGTGTATAAAGAATCATAAAAAAAATGTTTTGTTTTCCCCTTTTTATTGGTTGAACTAGATGTATCCTGCTGACAAAGTCCCGCCCATGGATGTAACACGTATGGGGGGAGGAGTTATGACTTCACCCGCGGCTGCCACGCTGATCAGTTTGTACCATTCTGCCTGCATTTTGCACTGAGACAGTGCTTTACTTTTTTAGACTGCTATCTCTCTCTGGGATTTGATCGGTCCTTGGATAACTAAACATGCTTTGTGACCCCAAGTGGTCGAGCTGTTGACGTGAGAGGCAGTGTTGGATGGGCTGTTTCCTCACGGATCCTGTGCATGGAGTTTGTTTTCATCTCTTTCCACACGAGGCTTCCTTCCCTCCCTTAACCAGTTATATACTGCATCAGATATGGATCACTGTCCATGATATTACACATCTTTAACCAGCTATTTAGTGCATATTTATGGACTATATTTTGGATGTCTTTTATACATGCTATTTATTTCATTATACGCTGCACTTTATTTTTTATGATATTGTATTAGAGGTTTAGGTTTGACCTTTTAGCGTTCAGCTGCAAATTTTAGGAATTTTAGGAATTTATGTTTTAGATTGTGCGCTGAATATTATTCTCTATTTGAACTAGATGGACTTTGCCTCTTTTTTCAACCAGACTATGTAACTATCAAATGGGTCCATAACCATTCAAGTGAGAATAACAAGACAACAGACAGAGGCTGAAGTGTGAGGTTCAGAGTAGACTATCTCTGATTAATGTACCTACATTAACTGGAAAAGGCTGTGCCTCCAAAAAGTCACCAATAGAGAACACATATTACACAGGTATAGAATGATTGAAAGAACAGTCCTGTTTGGTTAAGCACAACAGACTTGAGACGATAAAGCGGAACACACATCAGACTTGTAATAATAACATTTATGGCAATTGGACTGGAGCATGGTGATGTTTTTTCCTATACTCTTGTTTTCTTATAACAAGACCTCCTATGGAATTACATTTCTTCCATGATTAGTAAGACATTGTTTATTCCTCTAAAAAAAATGTTTATTCATATTAATTTTTATATGGTTTTACATAATCTATTATTACTTTTTAGTCCAGCACGGCTTCTGTACATTGACATGACGAGTGACGACTGCTAGACTGCGTAATAATGAATCATTATGTATTTAACTCAGCAGTGTTTCTATGCAGTATAAGGATTGCTGCCAAGGGGAAAGTTTCATGCCGTAATATTGTACAAAATTCAAATAGAAACTGCACTCCTCACAGTACTCAGCCTTATAATATTGGGTGCTCAAACAGGTATAATCCGCTAATTTCTAAACTGTTCAATGAAAATATGCTGGATTAACATAAGACTAGTGGCTCATTTTCTTTAGGTGAAGTGTTCTTATTACAAAGTATCCCCAGAGAGAGAGATAATCCACCCTCTCATAGTTGCTGCAGTTCCTGAACTAAATGCAAAGATGCAAAGTCACCAACACTCTAAATGCATTTCACATGTTTATGAAGACAGAGTCACATAGGGCATAAGAAACCTATTTCCATAATAATGTAAAAAACTTTCTTTTTCTGGAAGATGATATCACCTAAAACTTTTATCTCTTTGCAAATCCCATTGCTTTTACGTGAGAAAATGTTGCTTAAAATGACACTTTTAGCATTACGCTTTATACATCTGGCCTTGAAAGACAGCAAACACGTATTTTTTTTTTTTAAATCAAGAAAAGCTTTATTGAGAAAAATTCACACCATTACAGTCAGAAAGGAAAAAAAAAACTTTCGGATGGTAACATCAAACTATAAACATTACACAATCCACGCCACACCACATTCCCCCCAAGGTTATCATAGTCAAGCACATTGCGACAAACACACAGCATTGTAAAATATAAGAAAGTATAGGGAACACCTCTACCCCTCCCACCCGAGCCAAGATTGAGCATATACATCTCTCAAATTACCGTAACAAATGGTCCAGGATAAGATCATCAGGGGCCATGCCTGGGCTGTTCAGCCACCCATCCCATACCTTAGAGAATTTCTGAGGCACCCCCCTATGTTGATATATAACCTTCTCCATACGTAAAGTAGAAGCCATCTGTGCCAGCCACATCCCATACGTGGGTGGCTCCTGCGCTATCCAGTGTCTCAGGATCAGTAGACGGGCCTGAAAAAGTGCCCGGCTGGCGGCCTCTCGCAAAAACTTATCTTCCACTACCGCTTCCAGTATCCCCAGAATGCAATGTCTGGGATCCCCAGGGATAGCCACCCCCAGAGTTCCATTAATGGCAGACAGCACCGTGGACCAGTATCTGTGCAGCGCAAACACGTATTTATAATGAACTTCTGATGTAGCCAGTGATTTGTTGCAGCTACAGCTGTGCTAGCAGGCTAATAAATGAGGATAGGTAGAGATACAAGTGTAAAACTGTCCTCATGGTATCCTTCAAATTCCCCAATGCCTCTAGTGCTCAATGAACTCCATAAGATGCCCAACTCTATAAACTTTTTTTGTTCTGGATAGAATGGGGAAAAGGGGAGACCCTCAGTCAGGTTTTATTCACTGATTGTATGCAAATTTGGTGATTACACTCATTTACTGTCTTAGTGACAGGGGTCAGAGAGTGATGGGAATGATTTGTAATGGAGACAGATCTCAATGAAAATGCTTTTTTAAGGGGGCCTGTCTGGCCAGCGGCGGTGATGGCCACATGAAGCTTTAGCTCCGCTTTATACCCCTGGGATAACGGCTCATCTACGAGACCCAGCGCATCACCAGTACACACAGTGACTCCGTACCACCTCCTGAATACCCAGAGATGTCCCGGCGGCGTAGAGAGGAGTCACAGCTCGCAAAACTCTCCGGTTTCTTCAACCTTGGAAGGCACCACAGAAAAATGGCGGCGACAGAAAACTCCACACAGGGTGGCAACCTTCCCCTTCCCGCAGGAGAGTGGGAAGTTGGTCACAGAAGATGCCCAGGATGCAGCAGAGCCTCCAGACTCCCCTACAACACGGAGCCCAGTGAAATCTCGTCCAAGAAGAGACTCAGCAGGAGAGGATACAGATGGCCCATGTATGGAGGTAGGTGGACCCAAACCCCTCCTTCCTTTCCCACAGTGGGGCAGCCTATATTGGATGTGACGATGAAGGAGATGCTCTTGTCCCTCCCCTCATCCTTACAAGCCGATATGACCGCATGTTATAACAGGTATGCTGCTGAGGTCCATGACTTAGGGGAGAGAGTAGATCATTTGGAGGCGATGGGCACTTGCACGGAGTCCTATAACAACCTAGTGGATGAACATGCAGCCCATACTGAGGACATCCATTGGTTAAAAAACAATATGGCCGACTCAAGACGCAACAATTTAAAGCTAAGAGGAGTGCCTGAATCGATTCACCCCTCTCAACTCTCACACTATGTCAGGGACCTCTTCCATGCTGTCGCTCCTCCCTTGTCTCCGGCGGACCTCGCGATCGACAGGATTCATAGAATCCCCAAACCATCTTTCCTCCCAGCAGAGACTCCCCGAGACGTGCTCATGAAAATGCATTATTTCCAAGCAAAAGAAACGATCCTCCTAGCATTCCGCAAAAAAACGCAACTTCACAAAAACGCAACATCTATCCAAGTCCTACCTGATCTCTCAGCGCATACCTTACAGCGACTTAAAAATCTGATGTCCATAACTAAGGCCCTGTGAAACCAGGATATAGCCTAAAAGTGGAAATACCCTGCCACGTTAAAAGTATCTCATGCCGGATCGACTGTCTTTATCAACTCCCTACCTGATGGTCTCAAGCTCCTGAAGGAATGGAAGAAAGTCCCAGTGGACACACCTGCACATCTGCAGAACCGTCCTCCATCCAAACCATCCTGGGACTGGCACAAAGTGCCACCTAAACGCCATACCAAAAAAAAAAAATGATGATCTGCTGGGTTAAATACTCTTGAATTGCCTTGCCACTTTTGAGCCGTCCCCCTGCGAGGAGCGAGCCTCTGGATCACAACCCCAATTGTGAGTAAACGCTCAATTACTGACTTTCTTACCCCACCAGTTTAGCAGCGAAGCTGTGCTGAGTTGACTTGAACTTCCTTTTTATTATCTTTAACCCTTCCACCCTTTTGATGCTAATTAAGAAGAGACAAGATGTACCTGCAGCCACTCGTATTCTAACAAGGCACCATATCCTACAAGGCACTCTCACATTTCTTCACCGAGATCCGCTTTTCATTATCACCGACGAGGAGGACTACTTACTACTTATCACTCTCTGCTCCACCCAAGACTGGAACGCAGCATGGAAGGAGATGATCCGCACCTCAGCATACAACACTCATCATGGCCGTTAAAATAGTTACCACTAATGCCCAAAGTCTAAATCACCCAGCGAAGTGGTTTTCTCTATGGAAGGAAGCTACTTACTCCAAAGCTGATGTACTGATATCGAAAGAGACCCACTTTAAATCTTCACCAGCTCCACGTTTGCAGCACAAGAACTTTCCGAACATTTTTTCGGCTGAATACTCATAAAAAAAAAGAGGAGATCTGGAGATCTGATTGCTATCAAAGACTCAGTCTCCTTCAAACTGCACTCCTCCATTATTGACACAGACAGAAGATTTGTTGTCCTGGTATGTGATCTGAATAGTAAGCTCTACACGATTGTTGGAGTGTAAAAAAAAAACTTTTTTTTTCGTAAACTGCTCAAGTGTATAGCAAAACATAGAAAAGGAAGTCTAATTGTATGCGGGGATATGAACTCAGTGGTGGATCCCGCTGTGGACTCTACCTCCAACAAGAGGGCTGGTTCATTCTCCCTAGCCAATCTTTTATTGATCGAAGATGTTTATGATGTTTGGAGGTGTCTACACGCATCTGAGAGGGACTATTCTTATTATTCATCTAGATACAATTCGTATTCTATAATTGACCTTTTCTTTGTCAATAAGTGGTTACTACAGCAGGTGTCCCGCTCTGACATTGTTGACATAACATGGTCGCACCATGCGGTGGTTTCTTTAACAGTCTCGGAGAGCGCCACCTGCCCTCCCACTCTGGTCTGGAGATGCAGTCTTAAATTACTAGAAAACCCGTCCACCAAGAGTCTCCTGAACACCCATTTAGAATACTATTTTCAGATTAATGACACACCTGGGGTCAACCAGTTTGTCTTATTGAATGCGCACAAAGCATACATAAGGGGCATCCTACTACAACTCAGTGCATGTCCAAAACATGCACGCTCTACTAAACTAGATCAATTATTGACAGAGCTCCGGGACCTTGAGCTTCTTAATAAGACCAACCCCCACCTTTCCCATGCCACCAAACTACGCATAGACCCCCGCACCCTTCTCCTAGACGACCATGACCGCATGCTTAGACACCTTAAAGTAAGACACTACACCTCCCAAAACAAAGCGGGGAAATTTCTGGCCTCTAGGATTAGGGCGAGGAAAGCTAAAATACCCTACCTGTACCACCCGATTACTAACCAAAAGCTATCCTATCCTATACAAATAGCTGACGCCTTTGCGAACTATTACGGATCACTCTATAATTTGAAGGAAGACCCCCATACCCCACAACCCACAATGGATGTCATCTCAGCCTTCTTGGACAAACTGTCCCTACTCTCATTAAACTCCTCTGATCTTGAAACACTGAACGATCCTTTCTCCCACTCGGCAATCCAAGATCCAATACATTCCCTTCCCAACCACAAATCACCTAGGCCAGATGGGATCCCAGGGGCATACTACAAAAATTGTAGTCCCATTTTAGTTCCCCACCTACACTCTCTTTTCATGGAGGCTTCGAGGCAAGCAGCTTATCCCCCTGAAATGCTATGAGCAAATATCATTGCCGTACCCAAACCTGGGAAGGTCCCACATTCCCCTGCTAACTTCAGACCTATATCTTTACTCAATGTGGATATAAAGATATATGCCAAACTCCTAGCCCAACGCCTACAAAAGATCATCCCCAAGCTAATTTGATCTGACCAAATGGGATTTATACGAGGCAGACATACCTCAGATGCCACTAGATGGATTTTAAACATTGTATACTCTGCAGGGAAATGTAAAACACCCTCTCTGCTGCTATCCATCGAAATGGAGAAGGCGTTTGACCGAATACACTGGCAATATATGTCCCAGGTCCTGCATAAGTTCGACTTTACTGGTTCAATCCTTTTTTTTTTAAATTTAAAACGTTTTTATTATTTTTTTCAAGATACATTGCATAACCTCTCACAGGTGCCCTTTAAGGCAGGAACATTTCCCTTTTCAACAAGGTTTAAACATTATTGTGAAAAAATGAACACATTGTGAAAAACAAATCGTGTAGTTTCAAATAACAATCATTTCTGATGTGAACAAACAAATTCAATATTGAAAGAAAAAAAGTAACTAATTGTGTACGTAAGTATATTACCACTCTGTGAAGAAAAAAAAAATAAAAATAAAGGAATATCTTCATAGATGATTGTGAGTATATCTCATACCTAGGGATGATCGAACGGTTCGGGTCCACCATCGGTTCGGCCCGAACATTGGGTTTTCGAGGTTCGGCCGAATTTAGAACTTTTTGCCCAAAAAGTTCGGAATTCGGCAACCAGAACCGACCAAAATGCAATGCTTCAGGAAATGGGCTTTAAAAGCCCGTGATTGGACCAGAACCATTAGCAAAAGCCAATTGAGGGGCAGGAGAATGCTAGGAATGTGATTGGAGTGACTAGGGGGTCCCTAGACCAATCATTAGTGAATACGCCCCCCAGTATATAAGATCGCCCCCGCCATATTCCTAGCATTGTTATACTGGACATGGAAGAGAGTGGAAGCAGTTCTGTTAATTTTACTTTAAAAGTGTCATTTAGCTATTTTTAGTGTGAGGAAAGGGATATCTAGTGTAGTTAGAGTGCTCCTTTACACTTAAGTTAGCTTCAAAAATTTAGTTTCTGTAGGGAAAGTGTTAAGTGTAAAGGGACCGTAGTGTAGTGTAGGGTTAACTGACAGTAACTGCTATGGAAGGGTGACAAAACCCTTCCATAGCAGGGTGACCGCTATAGAGAAATGATCATTTCTCTGAGTTGCTTCGGGACAGGCATATGGCTTCTCACCAGCCAAGCATTTTTCATGCTGCAGGGGCTGCCACTGCCAGTGCTTTTTTGAGGACATGTTTGATGTCAGACATGACATCTGAACATGTGTATAGGGGGTATATATACACATATATGTCTGTATATATACCCCTAGACATATATAGGTGTGATAGTAGCAGAAATATATGCTTGCATTAATGAAATAATTTACAGTAATATATTTCTGCTACTATCACACCTATATATGGCTAGGTGTCTATATACATGTAATTATGTGTGTATATATACCACTATACACAAGTTCAGATGTTTTGCCTGCCTCAAAAGAACCCCAAAAAAATGCCAAAAAAACGCTAGCGTCAAAAAAAATGCCCAGGTGTGTTTTTGCTGGCATTTTTTGGGGGGTTTTGGAGGCAGGCAAAACATCTGAACTTGTGTATAGTGGTGTATATACACACATACATATATTTATATACACACCTAGACATATATAGGTGTGATAGTAGCAGAAATATATGCTTGCGCTAATGAAATCATTTACAGTAATATATTTCTGCTACTATCACACCTATATATGGCTAGGTGTCTATATACATATAATTATGTGTGTATATATACCACTATACACAAGTTCAGATGTTTTGCCTGCCTCAAAGAACCCCAAAAAATGCCAAATAAAACGCTAGCGTCAAAAAAAAAATGCCCAGGTGTGTTTTTGCTGGAATTTTTTGGGGGTTTTTGGAGGCAGGCAAAACATCTGAACTTGTGCACAGTACCACTATACACAAGTTCAGATGTTTTTCCTGACTGCAAAGAACCCAAAAAGATGCCTGCTTTGAAACCGGCAAGGTGTGAAAACCGAGGAGAGAAGCTAACCCCCTGAGCTGAAAGTTTTCTAATACAAACAATCCTTTTTTTTTTATGGTTCTGGACATGCTACAGAGCTGAAACTTCACAGGTACACCTTTTAGACCCCCCAGACACAAAATCACACAAAAAAAGTTCTTAAAAATTGTCATTTTTGATAAAAAAGCCAATTATTGAAAAAATAAAAAAAAAAAAGAGATTTTTTGATTTTTACTTTGGATTTCAGATCTGGGGGTCTAAAAAGTGTACATGTGAAGTTTCAGCTCTGTAGCATGTCCAGAACCATTAAAAAAAAGATCGTTTGTATTAGAAAACTTTCAGCACAGGAGTATGGCTTCGCTGCTGTAACACCTTGCCGGTTTAATAGAAGGCATTTTTTTGGGTTCTTTGCAGTCAGGAAAAACATCTGAACTTGTGTATAGTGGTACTGTGCACAAGTTCAGATGTTTTGCCTGCCTCCAAAACCCCCCAAAAAATGCCAGCAAAAACACACCTAGGCATTTTTTTTTTTGACGCTAGCGTTTTTTTTGGCATTTTTTGGGGTTCTTTTGAGGCAGGCAAAACATGTGAACTTGTGTATAGTGGTGTATATACACATATACATATATTTATATACACACCTAGACATATATAGGTGTGATAGTAGCAGAAATATATTACTGTAAATGATTTCATTAGCGCAAGCATATATTTCTGCTACTATCACACCTATATATGTCTAGGTGTGTATATAAATATATGTATGTGTGTATATACACCACTATACACAAGTTCACATGTTTTGCCTGCCTCAAAAGAACCCCAAAAAATGCCAAAAAAACGCTAGCGTCAAAAAAAAAAAAAATGCCCAGGTGTGTTTTTGCTGGCATTTTTTGGGGGTTTTTGGAGGCAGGCAAAACATCAGAACTTGTGCACAGTACCACTATACACAAGTTCCGATGTTTTTCCTGACTGCAAAGAACCCAAAAAAATGACTTCTATTAAACCGGCAAGGTGTTACAGCAGCAAAGCCATACTCCTGTGCTGAAAGTTTTCTAATACAAACAATCTTTTTTTTTTTTATGGTTCTGGACATGCTACAGAGCTGAAACTTCACATGTACACTTTTTAGACCCCCCAGATCTGAAATCCAAAGTAAAAATCAAAAAATCTCTTTTTTTTTTATTTTTTCAATAATTGGCTTTTTTATCAAAAATGACAATTTTTTAGAACTTGTTTTGTGTGATTTTGTGTCTGGGGGGTCTAAAAAATGTACCTGTGAAGTTTCAGCTCTGTAGCATGTCCAGAACCATAAAAAAAAAGGATTGTTTGTATTAGAAAACTTTCAGCTCATGGGGTAAGCTTCTCTCCTCGATTTTCACACCTTGCCGGTTTCAAAGCAGGCATTTTTTTGGGTTCTTTGCAGTCAGGAAAAACATCTGAACTTGTGTATAGTGGTACTGTGCACAGGTTCTGATGTTTTGCCTGCCTCCAAAAACTCCCAAAAAATGCCAGCAAAAACACAGCTGGGCATTTTTTTTGACGCTAGCGTTCTTTTTGGCATTTTTTGGGGTTCTTTTGAGGCAGGCAAAACATCTGAACTTGTGTATAGTGGTATATATACACACATAATTATATGTATATAGACACCTAGCCATATATAGGTGTGATAGTAGCAGAAATATATTACTGTAAATGATTTCATTAGCGCAAGCATATATTTCTGCTACTATCACACCTATATATGTCTAGGTGTGTATATAAATATATGTATGTGTGTATATACACCACTATACACAAGTTCAGATGTTTTGCCTGCCTCAAAAGAACCCCAAAAATGCCAAAAAAAACGCTAGCGTCAAAAAAAAAAAATGCCCAGGTGTGTTTTTGCTGGCATTTTTTGGGGGTTTTTGGAGGCAGGCAAAACATCAGAACTTGTGCACAGTACCACTATACACAAGTTCAGATGTTTTTCCTGACTGCAAAGAACCCAAAAAAATGACTTCTATTAAACCGGCAAGGTGATACAAACGATCTTTTTTTTTATGGTTCTGGACATGCTACAGAGCTGAAACTTCACATGTACACTTTCTAGACCCCAGATACGAAATCCAAAGTAAAAATCAAAAAATCTCTTTTTTTTTTTTAATTTTTCAATAATTGGCTTTTTTATCAAAAATGACAATTTTTAAGAACTTTTTTTGTGTGATTTTGTGTCTGGGGGTCTAAAAGGTGTACCTGTGAAGTTTCAGCTCTGTAGCATGTCCAGAACCAGAAAAAAAAGATCATATAGGTGTAAAAGGAGGGTCCCACATCCCTGTTCTACTGAAAAATTATCTTTTTTTTTTTCATGGTTCTGGACATGCTACAGAGCTGAAACTTCACATGTACACTTTTTTCAATAATTGGCTTTTTTATCAAAAATGACAATTTTTAAGAACTTTTAAGAACAACAAAAAAGAAAAAAAAAGAAAAAAAAAGAAAAAGGGGAGGGGAGAAATCCCCCTTCAAATAATTACTAAAATAATATAAAATGTTAGTGCCTTTGAAAAAAATATCAGTGAATACTTATAAACTATATGTCAGTGAAAACTATTTTTAAATCTACGTGCTCACACTAAAAAAAAAAATAAAAGGGAAAAGAAAAGGGAAAGGAGTTTCCTGCACTTTTCAAAGGGCATCTGAAGCGAGAAAAAAAGGAAGTACTACCCAGACATGTGCTGCGTCCAATGGAAAAGGGGGATGAAAAAATAACAAATCCTACTTTCAGCCACTCTGCCCAACAGTATGTATTGTATTTATCACCCTTTAGGGGCGTCTACTGATATATTAATATGAAAAAATAGGATAAAATACATATACAAACAGAAAAAAAAACACAACGACTCAGGCCGGGTCGGGGGCATCCGTGGGCGCGTTCCCTTGGCATAACAGATGGGTCTCCTTAGAATTGGTCAATATGCTGTAAACAGTCATCAGAGCATATGAATTGAGACCACGGTAGCCAACAAGTCCGGGTTCGCTCTTCAGTATTATTTAAGGAAGCAGTCAATACTTCCATACGGTGGATTTCATTTACTTTAGCAACCCACATTTGCCGGGTAGGGGGACATGGCTGTCTCCACATTGCCGGAATACAGGCTTTCGCAGCATTAGGTAGATGGACTATCAATGATTTCCTATATTTCCTGGTTGATCTTCACGTAAGGTGAGCAGGCACAATGCAGGGTCATCTCCCACCTCCTCCGAAGTAAGTTCCTTAATCACCAGGGCGACCTCCCTCCAGAAAACCCTCACAGAAGGGCATGGCCAAAAGATGTGTATCATCGTTCCTCCCTCGGCACCACATCTCCAGCACCTATCTGGAATTTTTCTGTCCATTCTATGTAGAATCGCAGGGACTCTGTACCATCCAGTGAGAATTTTATAGCTGACCTCTTGATATCTGCTGGCCAAAGAGACACTATGTACTAGGGGTAAGATTTTGTTGATTTGCTGGGGGGTAGAGGAAACGTTAAGATCACGCTCCCATTGTCGCAGATAAGGTAGAGGTCGTTCGTCCGCTGTATCTCCAAGCATCGAATAAAAATAAGATAACACGTGTGGGATAGGCACCCCCCTTTACATAAGGACTCAAATGGAGACAATGAGCGCGGGGTATAGCTCAAACTCTGTAAGTGGAGAAGGAAGTGTCGGATTTGGAGGATGCTAAGAGGGTCTAGATTCAAATCTGGCCATGCCTTAATCTCCATATGAGTAGGTGGATCTCTCTATACCCAGACATCCATAAGGCGAGCCCTTCTGTCTTGGGACAGAGCTATCACCTTATCGCTCGTGCAACCTCGGAGGAATTCAAGGTTGCCCACGATTGGTGTCATAGGAGATATCGAGGGCGCTACCTTCGGATGGCATTGTGCCCTCCGAGCTTCACGCAAGGTAGCCCCAATCGTCGGATGAGAGTACAAAGGCTCATTCGCCGGAAGGGGTGTCCAAGGGGCCAAAGGCATAGGCCGGCCCTCGATCTTATTCTCCAGGGCCACCCATTGTTTTGTGGCTGCATTACAGTGCCAATCCAATACCCGCATAAGGTGAGATGCCCTGTAGTATTGAAGGAGATCTGGTAGACCAATCCCCCCCCCCCTCACCTTGGAAGAGTAAGGATTCGCATCCCAATCCGGGAGGATTTAGTAGCCCACACTAAGGATCGGAACAGCGATCGTACTTGGGGAAAAAAATGCCCCGGGCACTGTTATTGGCAAGGCCTGTAAGATATAGAGTAAACGTGGCAGTATGTTCATTTTGAGTGCACTGCACCGGCCAAACCAAGTCAATGCAAGTGATTGCCAAATACGGATGTCCGAGCGAAGAATCCCCAAAAGGGGTAGGTAATTTGCTGAATAAAGATTCCCAGGATCAGCCGTAATACGCACCCCTAGATATGTTAGTGAACTGACCGTCCAGTGAAAAGGAAAAGATGTGCGGATAGATCTCCAGGTATCCAGGGGTGTAGAAACATCAAGAGCAGCAGATTTGGAGAGATTTATTTTATAGTGAGACATATTGCCATATGTCCGAAGTGCCTCCAAAATATGCGGTAAGGATTTAGCAGGATTCGTTATAAAAAAAATCAAATCATCAGCATAAGCTGCTACTTTGTGATGATCGTCTGCCACCTGGATACCTGTGATATTTATATCCTTACGTAACGAACAGAGGAGTGGTTCAAGGTCTAGGATGAAAGTCAGGGGGGATAGTAGGCAGCCTTGTCGGGTGCCATTGTTGATACCAAAGAAGTCAGATCTCCATGCATTGACCCGTACCGCTGCTGTAGGTGTTGAATATAGGGCCATGATGCAAGTCAGCATCCAAGGCCCTAGGCCAATATAAGACAGTGTGGCCTGGATGAAATTCCAGGCCACCCTGTCGAAGGCCTTTTCAGCGTCTGTGGAAAGTAGCATCATAGGAAGTCGCGAGAGGCGGGCACTATGTATCAGGTCTACCACCCGGATCGTGTTATCCCTTGCCTCCCTAGATGGAACAAAACCAACCTGATCCAAGTGTATCAATTGGGGGATATACAATATTAGGTGGTTTGCCAAGACCTTAGCAAAAAGCTTAATGTCAGCTTTAAGCAGGGAGATAGGGCAATAACTCCCACATAACGATGGATCCTTTCCTTGCTTATGTATAAGGGTTATGTAGGCCCGCAGAGAGTCTACAGGCATAGAACCACCACCTCCGATCGTATTAAAATGTGATAATAAAGGGGTCTTCAAGTGCTGCATAAATTGTTGGTAATATGGCAGGGTAAAGCCATCAAGGCCAGGGGCTTTGTGGCGTTTAGACTGGGACCAAGGTCAGTTCTTCCTCTGAAATTTGACCCTCCAAGGTTCTCGCCTGTTCTGATGAAAGGAAGGGCATGCCCGAGGCTCGAATATATGGCCTTACTCATTTTCTCACACAAGTTCTTAGTCGCATCGGGAGGGAAGAGGTTGTAGAGGGAACTATAGAAAGTGCTAAATTCCTCCGCAATCTCCGCTGACGAGTGTACTTTACGTCCATTTGTGGTTTGTATATGTGAAATTACTGTGCTTTTTTGTGGACCACGTAAAGCTCTTGCCAACATTGTCCCTGGTTTATCTGAAAATTCATAGAACTTTTGTCTAGTTAACATCAGATTCCGAACTGTCCTCTGGAATAGTAAATTGTTCAACTCTTCCCGTGCTCTCATAAGGGGGAGTAGGTGTTCATTCGCCAAGGACTGCTTATGGGAGGAACTCAGTGTTGAAATATGCGCTAAGAGTGCTACTACCACCAGCTCTCATTAATACCCCCCGGATAACACATGTATGAGCTTCCCATATAATTGAAGGGGATAATAAGGGGTCTGCATTATTCACAAAAACTCCGACAGCGCCGAGTCAATTTCAGCGCGGACTGTGGGGATCTGTAATAGAGATTCATTTAGTCTCCATTTCGATAATCTCGGTGGCCCAAAGTCCCATTCGATCGACATATGGACCGGCAAATGGTCCGAGAAAGAAAATGAATCTATGTGTGAGGAAGAAATCAGAGGGAGATCGCCCTGGGAGACCAAAAATCTGTCTATTCTGGAGTAGGTATTATGGGTTGCCGAATAGTATGTGTAATCCCTCTCTCCGGGATGCATTATTCGCCACAGATCAATCAGGTCCAGTAGGGAGAGTTCCCTTTTGAGTCTGCTCAGCCGAGAGTAGGATAGATGGGATGATCCTCGAGAGGTATCTATGAGGGGCTCAGGGGCAAAATTGAAATCCCCGCCCACTATAAGATGTCCCTCACGGAAATCCGTGATGATGGATTAGGAGCTGCATGAAAGATACATGATTAATGTTAGGGAAATATACATTCACTAGAGTAATTACCCTGTGTCCTAACGTTCCCTTGACCATCAAGTACCTCCCCTGGGGGTCTGCCTGTATAGCCATGTGTGTCCAAGGGACACTCTTAGATATTACTATGCTCACACCTTTGGCCTTTGAGATAGGCGAAGGGGTGTGGTATACCCAAGGAAAATCCCTGTTATACAGTCTGGGGATCGAGTCACTCTTAAAATAAGTTTCGTGAAAGAAAGCAATATGAGTATGACTGCGTCGTATGTCAGCCAATAGTCGTGAACGTTTCCCTGGGGTAGATAGACCCCGTACATTTAATGTGGTCAATTTGAGACTAGACGATGTCTGGCTCGCAGGGACCGCCATGTCTCACCTCTATGTCTCCGACCCGGCCGGAGGGGGGGGGGGATTTAAAATAAAAATATGTCAGTAGTGAATCTAATTAGTGGTTAATACTTAACCTTGCTCATTAACGCGTCCTAATGTGGGGGAAATGGGGGGCAGATAGCTCTGTGAAGAAAGATAAAAAAAGAAAAAGAAAGCAGAAAACAGAAAACAAACAAGAAAAATTTCAGGAAAAATAAGGATGTACAGAGACGTGACCCACAGGTGGTAGCCCTTAAAATATATAAGCATAGGGGAAAATAAGAAAAAAAGGAATATTATAGGGGAACATTAACCTCCTAAGCAGAGATGAGGAAAAAAAAAAAAGGCATCTGCATTTGTCTATGTTTAACCTCTTTAGTCCTCCCAGATGGCATCAACACATTGTCCCCTTTCTCCCCTGTACCCCTTCTCCCCAACTAGAAATTAACATATATCCCTCCCTCCTCCCCTCTATGATCCAAGTCACCACAGTCCCAATCGAACAAAAAAAGAAGGCAAAAGGAAGGGAGGGAAACTCTTCACTAATGTTTCTTCTGGGTTTCCCAAATTCAAAAAATCTGGGGGAGTTGATGCTAATGAAGACTATGTACGGAGAGAGTCAGTAATTAGTAGTCTTAACGTTCATTCAGTGGGGGCAGGGGCTGCCCGTATGTCTCCAGGGGTAACAGTTCCAAGTTGTTGTCCCCTTAAATGTTGTGAACTAATGGAAATAAAGTTTGGGGGATGTTGGTATCGGTGATCTTCTAGCCAATCAGAGACGGGGATAGGAGGAATATCCAAAACAGAAAAAAGCTCAGGTAATTGGTCCGGCCAGCGCATAACATAGGAGGATCCCCCCTTAATGGCCACTAAGTGGAAGGGGTAACCCCAATGGTAAGTGGCACCAGCGGAGCGAATTGCCTCCAATAGGGGTTTCAGGAGGGCCCTCATCCTTAATGTGTGGCGAGATAAATCTGGGAGCAGGCGTATGGTAGACCCTTCACAGTCCAGTGGTCCCCTCACCCCGGCTCTTCTCATGTTCTCTTCCTTAATAGAGAAAAAATGTACCCTGGCCAGCACATCTCGTGGGTAATCTTTCCCCAAGCTTCAGGGGGCACGTGCTCTATGAACCCGGTGTAGTTCAATGACCTCAGTAGGGGGTCGCTCCAGGAGCTCATTGAAATTCCTTCAATTCAGGTCCCTTTATCGCCTCCGGGAGACAGCGCAAGCGGACATTGTTTCGTCGGCTGCGATTCTCTCCATCGTCCTGTTGCAATTGGAGCACGATTAGTTGTTTGCATAATATTGTTTGGGAAGTTTCCAATGTATACACCCTAGATGACAATAAGGTATGTCCTGTTTCTACAGCTTCCACCCGGTTTTCTATGTGGTCTATTTGCTGTTTGAGGGAATTCATCTCCTGTGTAAGGGTACTTACAATGGATGCCGCCATCTCTGTAAAGTTCTGTTTAGTGGGTATGAGAGAGAGGATCTCTTGCCATTCAGGAGTATGAGGCTTCCGCGGTTGAGCCGACTGGATCGGGGACACCAGCGTATTGGTGGGGAGAGACTCCAATGAGCCGGTAGAAGGAGATGATCTTTCAAAGTTGGAGTCTTGTGCCTCCGTCTGGCTGATATTGATTTTCTCTGGCCGCTTGTGAGTAGCGTGTCCCGTCACAGTCGGGCGGGTCGGCGCCTTCTTGGAATGTGCCTTAGTAATCGGCAATAGGGGAGTTCGCCGGAGAAAATATGCCGATATGTCCGATCTGCCAATTTCCGCTCTGGGTCCCTGAGGCCTCGCACTACTAGGCATAGGGGAAAAAAAAGAGGTATCGCTGGCTGTTTAAGGGCTAAAACACCGCTGTGGGTCCCGGAGCTCTGTGGAGTAAGTCTTCACTGCGCAATTGCCAAACCACACCCCCCGTGGGGCGTGGACTTAGCCCCTGAGCCATGACTGGTTCAATCTTATCACCAATTCTTTCCCTCTACGCATCTCCAGCAGCCCAAGTATACAGTACATGCAGAATATGCTGTCCAAACCCTTCCATATATCTAATGGGATGAGACAGGGCTGCCCACACTCACCAACAATATTTAACCTAATGATTGAGCCCCTCGCTGAAAAAATCCGCTCAGACCTGCAAATCTCAGGCTTTACCTACAGAGACAGACCCCACACCATCAACCTTTTTGCGGACGACATAATCCTTATGCTCACAGAACCCCAGACCTCCCTTCCTAGAACTCACTAAATTCTAACCGAATTCAGCCAAATCTCATATTATAAGGTCAACCACTGTAAACCTCTAATATTGAATGTTGGTATCCCCAAACCAGTTGTTAATCGCCTACAAAACAAACTTACATACTCCTGGGCAAAAGATAATATAATATACCTAGGTATTGTGATAACACCCTCTAACGCAGCCTTAGCAGAGGCTTATTACAAACCACTCATAGCACAGGTAGACAGAGAAACAAAAAATCTGGCCAAAACTGAACTGTCCTGGGCAGGAAGACTAGCAGCATTCAAGATATTTAAGATATTTATACTCCCCCCAAATCCTTTACCTCTTTCGGACCCTTTATATCCCATTAAAGAACACCTACCTGACCACTCTTACTTCTTTGATGAAATCCTTTATTTGGCAAGGCAAAAGAGCACGTTGTGCACATTCTTTAATTAAACACAAATCGGCAGGTGGCATAGGAATTGTTTACTTGCACGATTTGTATACAGCGGTCCATGCAGACCATCTAAAGCATTGGTTTGATCTAAAGGCCGAAAATGCTTTTTTAAATTTTTGGTAGAGGTGGGAAAAGGCAAAATGTATGTATAGCCGAAACTTATTTTTTAATTTTCGGGTAGATTACAGAAGTATTGAAACCCTTGTCAGATTTTTTTTGCTGTCTATGTACCCCTCTATTTGTATGAGTGAGTTTTGTCACTGAGAGAGAAAGTGATAGAAAATCCAAACTTTTACCGTTGTCCTCATGAGAACAAGTGGTGAGGGCAAATCTTCCAATAAAGGCACCTGTTATGCTGACAGCTGTCCAACTGTCCCTCAATTTGATGAGATTTCCTCTCATTTTGTGCTGCATCTGCTGGACAGGAACTTAAAGTGGTTGTAAACCCCATTCATGAAATATGACCTGGGCACATATATGTAGTGTTTACTTATCCCTTTCCGAAGCTCAGAGTGCTGTGTCTTTCTGCTGCTCTGTTCCTCTGTTATAAGCATAACTTCTGACAAGCTCTCCGACACCTGAGATAAAAGCAGCTGGAAATTTGTGTCAGGGAGGGAGCTTAGAGATAGATAAGCAGGTTTCTTCGTTCCTCTGCCTATGTGGAGTGGGGGTGTGTGCCACTCCACACCCAGTCCTGATCGAGGAAGAAAGATTGTAACACGACGTGCACTTTCTAAAGAATGTAGAAAGGGAAAGGCTACAGATATACAAGTAAAACCTATGTAGGGAGATTTTTTTCAATCTCTGTGTATCATCTGAGGCTATTCACTTCACTGGGTATAGGAGAGGGTTTACATCTACTTTAAGGGAAATCTGGACACAGCAAAATAAACTGACTTGGTTTCTAAACCATTCCCTACTCCATCCAAAACTAAAAATAAAGCTTTGGGCTAAACATATGCTTCAAGACCTTGTTGTGGAATTCAGCCCAAACCACTTATCTTATGGTGGAACAACAAGGATTTTTTTTCTTTGGCACACACATGTTCCGTGAAGGGGTATTTATACAATGAAACACATAATTAGTCAACAGTATTTACAGGGATTAGGAAAACTCGACAGAGATGCTCAGGAAAGACAGGAAGTGGCACCATACATAACAATAAGCCAGGTACAGAAAAAACATTGACATATGTTATCAGATGGTTATGGCAATTAAATCTTTATGCATTCCTATGTAACTAGCACAAAATCCTATGGAAGGTTTATGAACCATGGGTGGCTCCAAATCTATTTTATTTTTTAAATATAGATCTTTATCCAATATTTAGGTTCAGTTTTTGACATTCCCTTTTTTTTGTGCTCAGAAACACTAGATGTCAATCCACACATCTGTCATGCTATTCCTGAGTTTAACTGTGGGCCTCAGTTTCTTTAAAGTTTTTTCTAGCTCAACAACTAACAAGGGTCTAGTTCAGTTTACCCATTGTCATGCACATACCTTCTTGCATATCCATAGTCATGCTAAAGCAGTCAGAGGAACTTCATCCACAGTACAAGAATACATTTTCAAGCAGTGCATTTAGCAACTCAGCACAAAAAAAGTTATTAATTACACATGGTTGGAATTGTCTTTAGCACCTCTTTTTAAAATAGTTTCTTTAACCACATAACGACCGCCCACCGCACATATACTGCGGCAGGCAGCCGCTGCTGGGCAAAGTAACGTAGGGGTATGTCACTCTCTCAGCCGCCTGTAGGGGGCGAGCTCCCGCCCCCACTCATTAACAGGCATCTCCTCGCGAGAGACCGGCGGCTCCGATGTCCGCCGGCCACTCGTGATCTCCCGCAGGAGAGGGAGAAAGACAGACGGCTGATGTAAACACAGCCGTCTGTAATTCTCCCTGATGTAAGTGCAGAGACTATACGATCCTGCTATGTTGGATCGTATGTCTCTTTGGTTACATCACAAGCCACGCCCCCCCCACAGTTACAATCACGCCCCTAGGGACACACTTAACCCCTTGATCACCAATAAAGTTAACCCCTTCCCTGCCAGTGTCCTTTTGACAGTAACAGTGCATATTTATAGCACTGATTACGGTAGTAATGTCGCTGGTACTCCCAAAAGTGTCAAAAATGTCAGTCAGGGGTCCGATCTGTCCGCCATAATGTCGCAGTCCCGCAAAAAAAATCGCAGATCGCCGCCGTTACTAGTAAAAAAAAAACCAATAAAAATGACATTAATCTTTCCCGTAGTTAGTAAACGCAATAACTTTTGCGCAAACCAATCAAAATACGCTTATTGCGATTTTTTTTACCAAACATATTTAACAGAAAACAAATTGGCCTAAAATGTTATAAATTTAGATTTTTTTAATTTTTTTTGAGAATTTCATATAAAAAAATGTGAAAAATATTGTTATTTTTTCAAAATTGTTGCTCTTTTTTTGTTTATAGCGTAAAAAAAAAGCACAGGTGATCAAACACCACCAAAAGAAAGCTCTATTTGTGGGAAAAAAGGATGTCACTTTTGTTTGGGTACAGCGTCGCACGACCGCGCAATTGTCAAATTCACGCAGTGCCGAATCACAAAAAATAGGGCCTGGTCTTTGAGCAGCCAAATCTTCCGGGGGTTTAAGTGGTTAACTTGTAAAATAAGATACCCTTTCCCCAATATGTACTATTGGAAATACTAGTTAAAAAAAAATATATATATTTTTTTTCTAAACCTTCACAAATGTATTCGCCTAACAGGGAGTAAATTAAAATATATGCTAGGATAAGACTAGTGGCCCATTTTCTGTAGGGATGTGAAGTGTTCTTATTAGACAAAGTATCCCTAGAGAGGGAGTCCACGTTCTCAGAGTTATTAAGAATTGAATCACCTTTAATGAAAATCCCCCAGGGCAGTTGCAGGAATATAACTACACACCCAACGTTTCAAGTTTATATGTCTTTCAGTAGTGTAATGGCCGCCCCGAAGTATTGTTGTTGCAGTTCACAAGGGTTACTACACAGGTTATCACCCCTTAAAGAGTAACAAAAGCTTAAGGGTGGTGTTGACTGGTAGTTTCAAAAGAGCCATTTGAAGCAGTGATAAAATACACTTCACACAATAAAATAATGATTTATTTGCAAATAGAGCCTTTTGAATGTAAAACAGCATTAGTAAACCTTAAAATGATACGGTATCTTCCACGACTAGGAATGGACGAACATCGGCCGGGGCAGTTCGCGAACGCCAGCCGCAAATTTTCTCAAAAGTCAGCGAACTGCGAGTGCGGCAGGCCCCATTGACTTTAATGGGAGGCGAACTTTAAAAACCTTTAGGTCATATTTGCAGCCACAAAAGACGTACTAGCTGTGCACAAATAGTCCCATCACATGGACAATGTCATAACAGAAGTATTGCAATTGAAAAAGTTGCCCTAAATTATTATTTTTTTTTTTACAGCAAAAAATATTTTTTTTTTTTCATAAATCAGCCAGAACTGACAGCAGCCGGTAAATACATTGTCTAATACATATAGGGTCCATTCACACATCTGTAAAATGGGTCCGCATCCATTCCACAATTTGGCGGAACCTTTACAGAACCATTGTTTTTCATTTCCAGTCTGAAAAATGAGGCATTCACAGGATAGTAAGTAAGAAGTAAGTGTCGGCCATTTCAGGCCCCAAAAATTAGCCCACATGCATTTACCTGACAGCTAAGAACGTAGTATTCTGTGGCTGAAGGTACATTAGGCATTCACATGATACAGAAGTAAGTGTCGGCCATAAAAGGCCCCAAAAATTAGCCCACGTGGGTTTAACTGACAACAAAGAACTTTGTTTTTGATGGCTAGAGGTACAGTAGGCGTTAACATGATACATAAGTAAGTGGCGGCCTGTATAGGCTGCAAAAATTAGCTCACATGGGTTGAACTGACAGCAAAGAACTTCGTTTTTGATGGCTACAGGTACAGTAGGCGTTCACAGTATACAGAAGTAAGTGGCGTCCTGTATAGGCTGCAAAAATTAGCTCACATGGGTTGAACTGACAGCAAAGAACGTAGTATATAATGGCTAGAGGTACAGTAGGCGTTCAACGTATACATAAATAAGTGTTGACCTGTATAGGCTCCAGAAATTAGCTCACATGGGTTGAACTTACAGCAAAGAACTTCATTTTTGATGTCTAGAGGTATAGTAGGCATTCACAGTATACAGAAGTAAGTGGTGGCCTGTATAGGCTGCAAAAATTAGCTCACATGGGTTGAACTGACAGCAAAGAACGTAGTATATGATGGCTAGAGGTACAGTAGGCGTTCACAGTATACACAAGTAAGTGGCGACCTGTATAGGCTCCAGAAATGAGCTCACATGGGTTGAACTGACAGCAAAGAACTTCGTTTTTGATGGCTAGAGGTACAGTAGGCGTTCACAGTATACATAAGTAAGTGGCGGCCTGTATAGGCCGCAAAAATGAGCTCACATTGGTTGAACTGACAGCAAAGAACATAGTATATGATGGCTAGAGGTACAGTAGGCATTTACAGTACACAGAACAGTAAGTGTCGGCCTGTATAGGCTGCAAAAATGAGCTCACATGGGTTGAACTGACAGCAAAGAATGTAGTATATGATGGCTAGAGGTACAGTAGGCATTCACAGTACACAGAACAGTAAGTGTCGGCCTGTATAGGCTGCAAAAATGAGCTCACATGGGTTGAACTGACAGCAAAGAACGTAGTATATGATGGCTAGAGGTACAGTAGGCATTCACAGTACACAGAACAGTAAGTGTCGGCCTGTATAGGCTGCAAAAATTAGCTCACATGGGTTGAACTGACAGCAAAGAACGTAGTATATGATGGCTAGAGGTACAGTAGGCATTCACAGTACACAGAACAGTAAGTGTTGGTCTGTATAGGCTGCAAAAATGAGCTCACATGGGTTGAACTGACAGCAAAGAACGTAGTATATGATGGCTAGAGGTACAGTAGGCATTCACAGTACACAGAACAGTACGTGTCGGCCTGTATAGGCTGCAAAAATGAGCTCACATGGGTTGAACTGACAGCAAAGAACGTAGAATATGATGGCTAGAAGTACAGTAGGCGTTCACAGTATACACAAGTAAGTGGCAAACTGTATAGGCTCCAGAAATTAGCTCACATGGGTTGAACTGACAGCAAAGAACTTGGTTTTTGATGACTAGAGGTACAGTAGGCGTTCACAGTATGCAGAAGTAAGTGGCGGCCTGTATAGGCTGCAAAAATTAGCTCACATGGGTTGAACTGACAGCAAAGAACGTAGTATATGATGGCTAGAGGTACAGTAGGCATTCACAGTACACAGAACAGTAAGTTTTGGCCTGTATAGGCTGCAAAAATTAGATCACATGGGTTGAACTGACAGCAAAGAACATAGTATATAATGGCTAGAGTTACAGTAGGCAGTCACAGTACACAGAACAGTAAGTGTCGGCCTGTATAGGCTGCAAAAATTAGCTCACATGGGTTGAACTGACAGCAAAGAACTTTGTTTTTTTTTTTTTTATTTCTTTATTAAGGTTTTCAACATACAAAATTTTAATACAATCCCTCCATTTAAAAGAGGAGGGAATAACTTTAAACTCATGACAACCCTTATTTTTCAACCTTCCCCCCTCTCCCTCTTTTCGGAAGTCAATAAGTAATCCCTTTATTTTCCTTTTTATAAGCTTGCCATATCTCCCATATCTCAACCCTATTTTCATACTCCTGTTCTCCCCAGGGTCCTAACAGTTCTAACTTTCTTGTTTTTTCTACCCGTAAAACCCACTCTTTATATGATGGAGCCTCTTTTTTTTCCAGTTTAAGGGTATTAAGCTTTTTGCTGAGTTTAGCAAATGGGGAATCAATGTTTTTTTTATAATGTTTAATCGACATTTTTGTCCCATGGAAGAGGCAAGTCCATTGGTCTTCATTAACCTCTATGTTGGTAATTTTTTTAATTGATGATAGTACCTCCTTCCAATATTTTTAAATTTTTGGGCAATCCCACCAGATGTGTGTCATTGTACCCATTTCCTTACATCCTCTCCAGCAGAGTTTTGAACTCTCCGGATGGTATCTCCCCACTTTGTCTGGGGTATTATACCATCCGGAGATCAGTTTGTAATTCATCTCCGCCGTACTAATATCTATAGCAGAGTTGTGTACCAATTTTATACATTTTTCCCACTGGAGTCCCTCACTTCGGGTGCCCAGTTCACTTTCCCATTTTTCTACCAGTGGGGATACTAATTGCTGCTCCACTTCATTCAAAATTTTATATATATTTGAGATATTGTTCTTTATTTTCTCTGATGTACACATTTGTTCGTATAGAGATAGATCATTCATTTCTCTTATTGGGTGGGGCAGAGAGGCTACAAAATGTCTAAGCTGGCAGTACCTCCACTCGGTTATATTCCAGTTTGCTTTCTTTTTTTTAAGATCCGATAGTGTGATTATTTTCCCCTTCTCCATTATGTCTTTTAGCCTAATATCCTCCTCTCCCAACCAATTACCATATTCCTTTCCCTCCCCTGGTGCAAAAAATGTTGTGTCCTGTAGTGGTATCAGTGGTGAATTATACTTCCATTTTCCTCTATTATATATTATGTGCCAAATTTTTAATGCTTGTCGTGTAATGATGTGTGTGTTATTTTTCAACTTTCTATATTTTGGTGGTATCCAAATAATCTTACCTAATTGTGTACCACTTATTGTGTTTTCGATTTTAACCCAATTTTTCATACTCTTTTTTTCCCCATTCCAACACCCATGTAAGGATTGAAGCTTGGTGGTATTTTTTAATGTCTGGTAGTGCAAGCCCCCCCTCTCTTTTACTTCTACTTAATGTTGTGTATTTTATCCTTGGTTTTTTATTTTTCCAAACAAATTTAGTTATCAGTGATTTTAGTGTCTTGAAGAAAGCGTGTGGGATCTGTATTGGTATCATTTGAAATTGATATGATATTTTTGGGAGGATCGCCATTTTTATGATGTTAATTCTTCCCATCCATGATATAGCTCTTGAAATTAATCTATTTATTTCTGTTTTTATTTCATTCAGTAGTGGGATAAAGTTTGCTTTATATAGCTTTTCTGGGGTAGGTGTTAATTTAATTTCTAGGTATTTTAACTCCTCCCTTCTCCACAGGAAGGGGAATTCATCTTTTAGCCTGTTTCTCTCCTGAGTGCTCATTTTAATACTTAATAATTCAGATTTTGTTTGATTGATTTTTAAATTTGATAGTTCTCCATATTGCTTAAAGATTTTAATTATATTTGGCAGGGAGATCCTTGGGTTGGAGACGTAGAGCAGCAAGTCATCGGCAAACGCCGCGACCTTATGCTCTACCTCCCCAACAACCACCCCACTGATGTCTGGGCATTCTCTTATTGTTGCAAGCAGCGGTTCCAGAGAGATAACAAACAACATTGGTGATAGGGGACAACCCTGTCTCGTTCCATTGTACATTTCAAACGGTTCAGACAGTGTCCCATTTGTTTTTATTTTTGCTGAGGGTCGGGTGTACAATGTACCAATCCATGCCATCATTCTGGGTCCTATACCCAACTCCTCTAGGTTTCTTAACATGAATTCCCAGTTGACCCTGTCAAATGCTTTTTTCAGCATCTATTGACAGTATCACACTCAGAGCTCTATTTTTTAACATTTGTTCTATCAGTAGGATCGTTCTAATCCCATTATCCTTCCCCTGCCTGCCAGGTATAAAACCTGCCTGATCGTCGTGGATAGGGTTGAGCGAACACCTAGATGTCCGTGTTCGACGGGTTCGGCCGAACTTTAAAAAAAAGTCCGGGTCCGTGTCCCGGACTTTTACCGAACTTTTCCCGGACACCGAACCCCATTGAAGTCAATGGGGACCCGAACTTTAAGGCACTAAAATGGCTCTAAAACACCAAAGGAAAGGGCTAGAGTGCTGCAAATGGCAGCAAAACGTAATTAAGAGCATGGCAAGTGCTCTGCAAACAAATGTGGATAGGGAAATAACTTAAAACAACAAAAAAAAACAGAAAAATAAAACAATGTTCTTCTTCATCTCTGAAGGACGAGGCCCATATGGAGTAGGAGGGAGGTTGAGGTGGTGGTGGATGTGGCGGTGACTAGACATATGCCGGTTTTCGGTAATTCGATATATCGCTGTATTGCATAGCCACGGTATTGTTATTGTGGCATTTTTAAAATACCGAGTTTCTCTGTCAAGTCTGCCTGACTTGTGAATTGATACATTTCAGTGAGCTGGATGACTCATTCACTCACTCAGCTAACACCTTTCAGCATTAAGTCTCCTAACTATAAACAAAAATGATTACATTTGTATCTTTTCCTTCCCTCTGCCAGGGAGAAAGGAAGTTTAACCTCTTAAAGACTGGATCTTTTTCTGACACTTGCTGCTTGCAAGTTAAAATCAGTTTTTTTTTTGCTAGAAAAGTACTTAGAACCCCCAAACATTTTATATATTTTTTTAGCAGAGACCCTACAGAATAAAATGGCGATTGTTGTAATATTTTATGTCACACTGTATTTGCGCAGCAGTCTTTCAAACGCAATGATTAGACTTTAATGAATAAAAAAAAACAAAAAAACGTAACAGTAAAGTTATCCCAATTTTTTTTTTTTTTGTTACACAGAGAATCGTGAGAGAATCGTGATCTTTATTCCAAGCTAAAAAATCGTGATTCTCATTTTGGCCAGAATCGTGCAGCTCTAATAAATATATATATACACACACACACGCCTAGCAGCCCACATTACATTATTATATAGCCATCAAGCAGTGTCTGGCCTACCTGGTGATGACTGGTCCTGGCGCTCTGATCCGATGGCCTGGTCTTTAAAGGGGCAAATCCTTGCGATCCAGAAGTGGTTAAACCTGCAGGAGGACCGGTGTTTTTATCTATTAATGACTTTACTATTGCTTTAGGCCTGGTTCACATGTATGCGGGTTGGTGGTTCACATGTATGCGGGTTGGCGGTTCACATGTATGCGGGTTGGCGGCCCACATTTGCACAGGCATAGCAGCCCATTGATTTGAACGGGCTGCTATGCCCTCATTTTCCGCAGAAAAAAGGTGCATGCAGCATTTTTTTTAAATTCAGTGGCCTTGAAATCCATCCTGCTTTTGCACCATGCGACTAACCTGCAGTTCCTGCTCTGGCAAGCTTTCTGCATTTTTTGTATACGTGGGCACGGCATTTAAAAATAAACAGTTTGCGTGTGCAGCAACGGCAGGTAAGTCGCATGGTGCAAAAGAAGGATGGATTTCATGGCCACTGCATTTTTTTAAATTCTGCATGCACCTTTTTTCAGCTGAAAACGCAGGCATAGCAGCTCAAGCCCATTCACATCAATGGGCTGCTATGCCTGTGCAAATGTGGGCCCCCAACCCGCATACATGTGAACCAGGCCTAAAGCAATAGTAAAGTCATTAATAGATAAAAACACCGGTCCTCCTGCAGGTTTAACCAATTAATGACTTTACTATTGCTTTAGGCCTGGTTCACATGTATGCGGGTTGGGGGCCCACATTTGCACAGGCATAGCAGCCCATTGATGTGAATGGGCTTGAGCTGCTATGCCTGCGTTTTCAGCTGAAAAAAGGTGCATGCAGAATTTAAAAAAATGCAGTGGCCATGAAATCCATCCTTCTTTTGCACCATGCGACTTACCTGCCGTTGCTGCACACGCAAACTGTTTATTTTTAAATGCCGTGCCCACGTATACAAAAAATGCAGAAAGCTTGCCAGAGCAGGAACTGCAGGTTAGTCGCATGGTGCAAAAGCAGGATGGATTTCAAGGCCACTGAATTTTAAAAAAATGCTGCATGCACCTTTTTTCTGCGGAAAATGAGGGCATAGCAGCCCATTCAAATCAATGGGCTGCTATGCCTGTGCAAATGTGAACCACCAACCCGCATACATGTGAACCAGGCCTAAAGCAATAGTAAAGTAATTTATAAACAACACCTCCTTCAGGTTTAACCACTTCTTGACCACAAGGATTTGCCCTCTTAATGACCAGGCCATCGGATCGGAGCCGAGCGCCAGAACCAGTTATCACCAGTTAGGCCAGACACTGCTTGATGACCTATTTTAGGCCTGGTTCACAGAGTCTGTACTGACTGACTATATAATAATGTGCATAAGTGAACCAAAGCCCCTAAATTCAGCAATGAAATTGAAGTGAGGTGGAAATTTAATAATTTAAATTTAATAATAGAATACCGTGATAATACCGTATACCGTGGCAAAACCTTAATCAATTAATCGCAGCATGAAAATCTGATACCGTCACAAGCCTAGCGGTGACATAGGCGTGCGCACAGGGTGTGCTGGGTGTGCCTGGGCACACCCTAATCACCTAGGGCACATAGCATTGCCAGTGAGGAGATGGGAAAGATCTCCCTGGGACCTGCTCTGCTCTATTTCTCCTTGCCTACAGGTACATGGCCCCGATACATTACTCTCCCTGCTGGCAAACACATGCATGTGTATTTCAACTTTGGGGTGCACACCTTAATGCAATAGGCTGCGCACACCTATGGGCGGTGTAGGTGGAAGCGGCGGTGGAGGAGGACCAGGGCCGGATTAACAGCATCATGGGCTTGGTGCTGAGGATTTTGAAGGGCCTTAAGGGCCGTGCCTTGCCATGCACCCAGAGGAGGAAGGGTGCAGCCATGCATGCCTAATTCAACATGGGATGCTGTCTCTGAAGCCCATAAACACATCCATGCATCGCCAACTGTCCCTCCTTGTCCGGCCTTCACGCTGTGTGGGGAGGTTCTGAGGGTGCTGCCTGGGGAAGCGAGCATAGAAGCCAGACTTCTGTGTTTACAAGTGACAGAAGAGCGGTAACAGTGAATATGGCCAACCCGGGGCCTATATAAAAGGTAGGGGCCTGGAGCTGCAGCTCCAATAGCCCCTACATTAATCTGGCCCTGAGGAGGAGGACAAGGTAGCCAACACTGCTTCTTTTCAAAAATTTTAAATGAGGGTACACCCCAAAAGAGTGAGAAAGAGCAAAAATGGAACAATGGGTGGGTAAGGTCGGTATCCATTGCTATTCTGCATAAGGTACGGAAAAGTCCCGTGGGATCCATGCCTGGTTCATTTTAATGAACGTGAGCTTGTCCACATTGTCTCTGGACAGGCGGCTGCGCTTGTCTGTTATAACGCCCCCAGCCGTGCTAAATACCCGTTCAGATAATACACTGGCTGCAGGGCACGCCAGCACCTCCAAGGCGTAAAGGGCAAGCTCAAGCCATGTGCCCAATTTGGAGACCCAGAAGTTGAAGGGGGCAGACCCGTCATTCACTACATGTAGGCGTGTGCACACATACTGCTCCACCATGTTGGTAAAATGCTGCCTCCTGCTAAGACGTTCCATCTGAGCTGCTGGTGCTGCTGTTTGTTGTGGCGTGCTGACAAAGCTTTTCCACATTTCGGCCATGCTAACCCTGCCTTCTGAGGTGCTGGCGGTGCCCTGGTTGCGTTGGCGACCTCCTCCTCCTCCTCCTCTGCCTTGTGCTTCCACTGTGGCCCCGCTGTCAGATGGGAATGCCAGCAGCATGGCGTCTACCAGCGTGCGCTTGTACTCGCGCATCTTGCGATCGCGCTCCAGTGAGTGAATTAAGGACGGTACGTTGTCCTTGTAACGGGGATCCAGCAGCGTGGCCACCCAGTAATCAGCACAAGTTAGAATGTGGGCAACTCGGCGGTCGTTGTGGAGACACTGCAGCATGTAATCGCTCATGTGTGCCAGGCTGCCCAGAGGCAACGAAAGGCTGTCCTCTGTGGGAGGTGTATCGTCCGTGTCCTCTGTATCCCCCCAGCCACGCACCAGTGATGGCCATGAGCTGGCCTGGGTGCCACCCTGCTGTGAACATGGTTCCATCTCCTCCTCCAGCTCCTCCTCCTCCTCATCCTCCTCATCCTCCAGAACTGTGCCCCTGCTGGACAATTGCGTCCCTGGCGTTTGCGTGTGCAGGAACCCACCCTCGGAGCCCCTTGCGAATGACTGCCCTGAAAGCCTTGGAAATGTTACCTCTTCATCCTCCTCCTCCTCCTCATCCTGTGCCACATCCTCTTCCATCATCGCCCGAATTGTTTTTTCAAGGAGGCATAGAAGTGGGATAGTTAAGCTGAGAACGGCGTCATTGCCACTGGCCATGTTGGTGGAGTACTCAAAACAGCGCAACAAGGCACACAGGTCTCGCATGGAGGCCCAGTTAAATTAAATAGCGGAATAGAAAATATGATCCAAAAAAAGTGTATGTATATCACACGTACACAACCACACTGGGCCCCAATTACTATTGTTTGTACCCCTAAAAGGCTAGATGAGGAGTAGGGGGAGTATGGAACAGGCAGCACCCTCAAACCTTCAGAAGTATGAGATGAACCCCAACAACTTGGAAAGGTGGATCTCTCTCACACGTACCGACACAGACTATCCCGCAATTCAATTGATCCTCAAAGGTTTTTATTGAATAGCGGAATAGGAAATATGATCAAAAAAAGTGTATGTATCTCGCACGTACACAACCACACTAGGCCCCAATTACTATTGTTTGTACCCCTAAAAGGCTAGATGAGGAGTAGGGGGGGTATGGAACAGGCAGCACCCTCAAACCTTCAGAAGTATGAGATGAACCCCAACAACTTGGAAAGGTGGATCTCTCTCACACGTACCGACACAGACTATCCCCCAATTTAACTGATCCCCAAAGGTTTTTGATTAAATAGCGGAATAGAAAATATGATCCAAAAAAAGTGTATGTATATCACACGTACACAACCACACTAGGCCCCAATTACTATTGTTTGTACCCCTAAAAGGCTAGGAGTAGGGGGAGTATGGAACAGGCAGCACCCTCAAACCTTCAGAAGTATGAGATGAACCCCAACAACTTGGAAAGGTGGATCTCTCTCACACGTACCAACACAGACTATCCCCCAATTTAACTGATCCCCAAAGGTTTTTGATTAAATAGCGGAATAGAAAATATGATCCCAAAAAAGTGTATGTATATCACACGTACACAACCACACTAGGCCCCAATTACTATTGTTTGTACCCCTAAAAGGCTAGGAGTAGGGGGAGTATGGAACAGGCAGCACCCTCAAACCTTCAGAAGTATGAGATGAACCCCAACAACTTGGAAAGGTGGATCTCTCTCACACGTACCAACACAGACTATCCCCCAATTTAACTGATCCCCAAAGGTTTTTGATTAAATAGCGGAATAGAAAATATGATCCCAAAAAAGTGTATGTATATCACACGTACACAACCACACTAGGCCCCAATTACTATTGTTTGTACCCCTAAAAGGCTAGGAGTAGGGGGAGTATGGAACAGGCAGCACCCTCAAACCTTCAGAAGTATGAGATGAACCCCAACAACTTGGAAAGGTGGATCTCTCTCACACGTACCAACACAGACTATCCCCCAATTTAACTGATCCCCAAAGGTTTTTGATTAAATAGCGGAATAGAAAATATGATCCCAAAAAAGTGTATGTATATCACACGTACACAACCACACTAGGCCCCAATTACTATTGTTTGTACCCCTAAAAGGCTAGGAGTAGGGGGAGTATGGAACAGGCAGCACCCTCAAACCTTCAGAAGTATGAGATGAACCCCAACAACTTGGAAAGGTGGATCTCTCTCACACGTACCAACACAGACTATCCCCCAATTTAACTGATCCCCAAAGGTTTTTGATTAAATAGCGGAATAGAAAATATGATCCCAAAAAAGTGTATGTATATCACACGTACACAACCACACTAGGCCCCAATTACTATTGTTTGTACCCCTAAAAGGCTAGGAGTAGGGGGAGTATGGAACAGGCAGCACCCTCAAACCTTCAGAAGTATGAGATGAACCCCAACAACTTGGAAAGGTGGATCTCTCTCACACGTACCGACACAGACTATCCCCCAATTTAACTGATCCCCAAAGGTTTTTGATTAAATAGCGGAATAGAAAATATGATCCCAAAAAAGTGTATGTATATCACACGTACACAACCACACTAGGCCCCAATTACTATTGTTTGTACCCCTAAAAGGCTAGGAGTAGGGGGAGTATGGAACAGGCAGCACCCTCAAACCTTCAGAAGTATGAGATGAACCCCAACAACTTGGAAAGGTGGATCTCTCTCACACGTACCAACACAGACTATCCCCCAATTTAACTGATCCCCAAAGGTTTTTGATTAAATAGCGGAATAGAAAATATGATCCCAAAAAAGTGTATGTATATCACACGTACACAACCACACTAGGCCCCAATTACTATTGTTTGTACCCCTAAAAGGCTAGGAGTAGGGGGGAGTATGGAACAGGCAGCACCCTCAAACCTTCAGAAGTATGAGATGAACCCCAACAACTTGGAAAGGTGGATCTCTCTCACACGTACCAACACAGACTATCCCCCAATTTAACTGATCCCCAAAGGTTTTTGATTAAATAGCGGAATAGAAAATATGATCCCAAAAAAGTGTATGTATATCACACGTACACAACCACACTAGGCCCCAATTACTATTGTTTGTACCCCTAAAAGGCTAGGAGTAGGGGGAGTATGGAACAGGCAGCACCCTCAAACCTTCAGAAGTATGAGATGAACCCCAACAACTTGGAAAGGTGGATCTCTCTCACACGTACCAACACAGACTATCCCCCAATTTAACTGATCCCCAAAGGTTTTTGATTAAATAGCGGAATAGAAAATATGATCCCAAAAAAGTGTATGTATATCACACGTACACAACCACACTAGGCCCCAATTACTATTGTTTGTACCCCTAAAAGGCTAGGAGTAGGGGGAGTATGGAACAGGCAGCACCCTCAAACCTTCAGAAGTATGAGATGAACCCCAACAACTTGGAAAGGTGGATCTCTCTCACACGTACCAACACAGACTATCCCCCAATTTAACTGATCCCCAAAGGTTTTTGATTAAATAGCGGAATAGAAAATATGATCCCAAAAAGGTGTATGTATATCACACGTACACAACCACACTAGGCCCCAATTACTATTGTTTGTACCCCTAAAAGGCTAGATGAGGAGTAGGGGGAGTATGGAACAGGCAGCACCCTCAAACCTTCAGAAGTATGAGATTGTGTTCACTGTACCCCACAAAGATTGAGTTCACTGCACCCCACAATGATTGTGTTCACTGCACCCCACAAAGATTGTGTTCACTGCACCTCACAAAGATTGTGTTCACTGTACCCCCCAAAGATTGTGTTCACTGCACCCCACAAAGATTCTGTTCACTGTACCCCACAAAGATTGTGTTCACTGCACCCCAAAAAGATTGTGTTCACTGCACCCCAAAAAGGATGTTGTTCACTGCACCCCAAAAAGGATGTTGTTCACTCCACCCCAAAAAGATTGTGTTCACTGCACCCCACAAAGATTGTGTTCACTGCACCCCAAAAAGATTGTGTTCACTGCACCCCAAAAATGATTTTGTTCACTGCACCCCAAAAAGGATTTTGTTCACTGCACCCCAAAAAGGATGTTGTTCACTCCACCCCAAAAAGATTGTGTTCACTGCACCCCAAAAAGATTGTGTTCACTGCACCCCACAAAGGATTTTGTTCACTGCACCCCAAAAAGATTGTGTTCACTGCACCCCAAAAAGGATGTTGTTCACTGCACCCCAAAAAGGATTTTGTTCACTGCACCCCAAAAAGATTGTGTTCACTGCACCCCACAAAGGATTTTGTTCACTGCACCCCACAAAGATTGTGTTCACTGCACACCAAAAAGGATTGTGTTCACTGCACCCCAAAAAGATTTTGTTCACTGCACCCCAAAAAGATTGTGTTCACTGCAGCCCAAAAAGATTGTGTTCACTGCAGCCCAAAAAGATTGTGTTCACTGCAGCCCAAAAAGATTGTGTTCACTGCAGCCCAAAAAGATTGTGTTCACTGCAGCTCACACACAGAAAAATGGATGTGGATCACTGACACCTGCCTATCTCCAATCCCACACCACACAGCAATATCGATTGTAGTTTGTAGAACACAGTTTCCCTAAAATTCAGCAGACTCTGTCCCTAACAGGATTGAGAAGAGATCGTAGATCAGGATTGAGTGCAGACCCCACCCCCCACACAGCAATATCGATTGTAGTTTGTAGAAGACACTGACCCTATAATTCAGCAGACTCTATCCCTAAAATGCCTACAACTCGCCCTGCCTAAACACTCCGACCTGTCCCTCAATTCTATCCGGACACAAATGGTTTTTTCCTGCCTATCTTTCCCTAATCAGCAGCCAGCACGTTGATGTGTGCTCTGTCCCTGAATCTAAGCAGCATAATGACGCCGCTGCGGCTGCCTCGAACTTATAAAGACTTGGTCACATGCTTCAGACGGCCAATCACAGCTACTGAGACATTTGCAGGCATGGCTGGGATGGCTTAAGGCACACCAGTTAAACGATTGTTGATTGGCTGTTGAAAGCCCGCCATGAAAAGAGCGCCAAAGCATACAAAACCCGGAAATAAAACGACCGAACACGGATTTTTACCCGAACATACAGTAAAGTGTCCGTGTCCGTGTTCGGGTACAAAAAATCCAATTATTCGGTACGAACAGGAATAATACAGTCCGTGTTCGCTCAACACTAGTCGTGGATACACTCATCCATCAACCCTTTCATTCTTGTTGCTAGTATTTTTGTAAACAACTTGGTGTCAGCATTCAAAAGAGAAATAGATCTATAACTCGAGCACAGTGTTGGATCTTTCTCTTCTTTTAAAATGACTGTGATCAAAGCTAAAAGTGCCTCTCTACTAATATTAAATTGGGAACCCAGTCCATTCATATACCCTTTTAACCTTGGGACTAAGAGATCTTTATATTGTTTATAGTAACTAATGGTGAATCCACCGGTCCTGGGCTTTTTCCTACGGTGGTATCTTTTATAGCTTTTTCTATCTCCTGTTGTGTAATTGGTGCCTCTAGGAGTGTTAATTTTTCCTTATCTATTTTATTCAATTTTGCTTTTTCCAAATAGACTTTAATCTTCTCCTCTCTATCAAGATTATTTTCTTGTTTACTCACGCCTCTTACCGCATATAGATTACCATAATATTTTTGAAATATCTGCTAGTTGACTTTGACTTTGAACATGATGCACCCCTGATGTTGGTTCCGGAGCTCACCTCCCCCAGGGGAGGGGGGCATTACTTCCCCTGAGGCTATACTGGAAGCATTCCGTTCTTACTATTGTGAGTTATATACTACCACTGTTCCCCCTGACTTCCGCCCTGATGATTTGCATTCCCTCCTGGACCCGGTGGCCCTGGGTCGGCTCTTCGATCAGGAGAGGGACTGGTTGGTCCATCCGATCACGGCAGAAGAGGTTTCAGCTGTGATCGCCGCCATACCCGGGGAGAAAGGCACCGGGCCCGAACGGCCTGCCTATCCAATTTTACAAGGCCCATGCCGGTCTCCTAGCTCCAATCTTAGCCTCCACCTTCACCCAATGTCTCGAAGAGGGTGCCCTTCCCCCCTCAATGACGGAAGCCCACGTTATCCTTATCCACAAATTCCGGAAAGACCCCAAGATTTGCGCTTCTTATAGACCTATCGCATTACCTAATAACGACCTTAAAATCCTGACCAAACTCCTTGCATCTCGGCTCCAACCCTTGCTTCCCTCGGTTGTCGACCGGGACCAAACTGGATTTATGGCCCACAGGTCCACAGATGTCAATCTCCGCAGATTGTACACTAACTTGCAGGTACAACACGGTAATATGGGCACTAGAGTCGTATTCGCCTCTCTTTGACATCGAGAAGGCTTTTGACTCAGTGTAGTGGCCCTTCCTGTGGGAGACCCTCTGGAGAATGTGTTTTTCCCTACTCTTTATCAAGTGGTTGCAAATAATCTACAGACCGCCAGTTGCTGCCATTTGTCTCAGTGGGAGATTGTCGTCCTGGTTTGCTCTGACCCGGGGTACACATCAGGGCTGCCCTCTCTCCCCGGCCCTGTTTGCCATTGCCATGGAACCATGGCAGAGGCTCTCTGCTTCTCCCTGCTTATTCGTGGCTTGCGAGTAGCCTGGTTGGAGGAGAGGGTGGCCCTGTATACGGATGACCTCCTGCTGTTCTTGAACAACGCCGACTCCTCTCTCAGGGGTGCCTTGCAAATCCTGGAGACTTTCTCGCGGGTGACTGGTCTGAAGGTTGATTGGTCCAAGTCGCAATTGTTGGCGATCAATCAGGAGGCCAGACGCACAGCCCCGCCAGATGTCTTACTGCAGTGGGTGGATAGTATTGTATATCTGGGGGTACGGGTCTCCAGAGAGGCCCCTGATTTTATTGCACCTTATCTGGATCTGGTGGTCTCAGCGGTCAGGGTCCGACTGAAGGCATGGGAAAACCTTCCCCTTTCCCTTATGGGCAGCATTAACATTATTAAGATGAAGGTGTTACCTAAATTTACGTACCTATTTCGCAACTCGCCTCAATGGATACCAAAATCATTTTTTCAGCTCTAAATAAATTGGTTTCCTCCTTTTTGTGGGGCCCGCGCCCTCCTCAGTACAAATTCTCTACCCTTATGCGCCCCCTTTCCCAAGAGGACTGGCCTTCCCTGATTGTCCCAAGTATTTTCCTGCATCGCAACTGGTTACAGCTATTTGTTGGCTTGCTCCTGATATTTCCAATTCTGCAGATGTGGTGGAGGCTGCGGTGCTCGGGTCCGTGGAGGCTCTTTCCCATCTGCCCTTTAGGGGGCCTAGGGCTCCATACGGACTGACCACCTCCTTGAAAACGGTCAGCGGCGGCTGGTGAAGTTTTAAGATGGTGGGGCGCAAGACCCCGCCCTTCCATTTTGACCCCTCCCATTTCTCCGAAGCCCCACCCCTTATAGACTTCACCCATTTTGTCCCCTGTATTTTGCCTGCGTGAACAAATTCTCTCAATATATCACATATTATGGGGTCCATCAGTACTAGTATATCCCATAATAGGGAGTACAGACCCCCTAGCACTAATCCCACAGTACAGACCCCCTAGCACAAACCCCACAGTACAGGCCCCCTAGCACAAACCCCACAGTACAGGCCCCCTAGCACTAATCCCACAGTACAGGCCCCCTAGCACAAACCCCACAGTACTTGCCCCCTTCAATGTAGTGACCAGTATACATGCCCCCTTTCAATGCAGAGACCAGCATACATGTCCCCAATGCAGTGACCAGCGTACTTGTCCCCAATGCAGTGACCAGCGTACATGTCCCCAATGCAGTGACCAGCAATCATATCCCCAATGCAGTGACCAGCATACATGTCCCCAATGCAGAGATCAGCGTGCGTGCCTCCAATGCAGTGACCAGCATACATGTTCCCAATGCAGTGACCAGCATACATGCCCCCAATGCAGTGACCAGCGTACATGTCCCCAATGCAGTGACCAGCATACATGTCCCCAATGCAGAGATCAGCGTGCGTGCTTCCATTGCAGTGACCAGCGTACATGTCCCCAATGCAGTGACCAGCATGCATGTCCCAAATGCAGAGATCAGCGTGCGTGCTTCCAATGCAGTGACCAGCGTTCATGTCCCCAATGCAGTGACCAGCATACATGTCCCCAATGCAGAGATCAGTGTGCGTGCCTCCAATGTAGTGACCAGCATACATGTCCCCAATGCAGTGACCAGTGTACATGTCCCCAATGCAGAGATCAGCGTGCGTGCCTCCAATGCAGTGACCAGCGTACATGTCCCCAATGCAGTGACCAGCATACATGTCCCCCAATGCAGAGATCAGCGTGCGTGCTTCCAATGCAGTGACCAGCGTTCATGTCCCCAATGCAGTGACCAGCATACATGTCCCCAATGTAGAGATCAGCGTGCGTGCTTCCAATGAAGTGACCAGCATACATGTCCCCAATGCAGTGACCAGTGTACATGTCCCCAATGCAGAGATCAGCATGCGTGCCTCCAATGCAGTGACCAGCGTACATGTCCCCAATGCAGTGACCAGCGTACATGTCACCAATGCAGTGACCAGCGTACATGTCCCCAATGCAGTGACCAGCGTACATGTCCCCAATGCAGTCATCAGCATACATGTCCCCAATGCAGAGATCAGTGTGCGTGCCTCCAATGCAGTGACCACCAGCATACATGTCCCCAATGCAGTGACCAGTGTACATGTCCCCAATGCAGAGATCAGCGTGCGTGCTTCCAATGCAGTGACCAGCATACATGTCCCCAATGCAGTGACCAGTGTACATGTCCCCAATGCAGAGATCAGCGTGCGTGCTTCCAATGCAGTGACCAGTGTACATACGATGTCCCAAATGCAGAGATCAGCGTGCGTGCCCCCTTCAAAGCAGACACCTAACTGGTTACGGACGGCGTGCTGCTCTGAGTCGGCCCGGGGCGGCGGTGGGATGCGGTGCGGTGGTTACATGATCTTCTTCTTCCTCACGCGCGGCGGCGGCTCTCCTGTCTCCTCTCTTCTCCAGCGCCGGCGGGCGGGAACTGAAGGTGAACGTGACGCCGGGGCGGTGCACCGCCCCCCAGGCGTCACATCACCAGGTCCGATGTCCTCCTGTGATTGGTCCAGGCTGGACTCTGTACCAATCACAGCCCGGAAATCGTTAAAGTGGGGTGTGTCGGGGCGCATAGCTCTGCGCCCCGATGACCCCCAGAAGAGTGCCAATTGGTGCCTCTGCCGGGCGAGGGTGGGGTCAAAACCCCACCCCCCCATACCCAGCACTAAGTCCGGTGCCCCTAGTGGGCGAAAACTTGACTTTTTTTAAATTTATTTTATCTTTTTTTTTCTTTTCTGCTTCAGTTGGGGGGGGGGGGGGGGGCGGCGCCCCTGCGCCCTCTATGGGCGGGCCGCCACTGAAAACGGTACTTCATGCCTGTACTTCATACGGTACTTCATGCCTGGAAAACCAGCTTGCAGCTGGTTTTCCTGAGTAACTGCCAGACCTACTGCCCAGGAGAGGACAACTGTGATTAGCGGTTTATCTTTATGGGAAACCGGGGACGAGGAAATTCCACCTAAGATCTGCCCCCAACAGGACCTTAGGTGCAAGCATTTCCTGGATGGGTAGGACAAGATTTCAGGAAATGCCCACCAAAGCTGCAATACAGGCACTGCCCCTCCCTCTTCCTGAAGGCCGCTCAGCCTCGGAAAGGTTCTTAAATGATGGTCTCACCCTGAGCCTGATATTGATCAAAATCAGGAAAGAAATGAGAGCCTCAAGCTTTTCAGAGAGATCCTTGGCCACAATCTCCTCCTTCAACGCATCAGAGAGACCATGAGAGAAGACAGCCACCAGAGCCTCATTATTCCAGCCCACCTCTGCTGCCAGGGTATGAAATTTGATGGCAAACTCGGCAATGGTTTGTATACCCTGTTGAATAGACAGGAGCAGCTTAGCAGCAGAGGCAGAGCGAGCAGACACATCAAATACCCTACGGAAGGAGGCAACAAAACTCGGGTAATTGAGTATTACAGGATTATCATTCTCCCATAAGGGATTCACCCAGACCGAGGCCTTGTCCGAGAGCAAAGAGATTAGGAAGCCCACCTTGGACCTGTCAGAGGGAAACACCTGGGGAACCATCTCAAAATAAATGCCCGCTTGGTTTAGGAAGCCACGACACGGACTCGGTTCACCCCCATAGCGCTTTGGGGGGGGGGGCTGGGGGCAGTCATCTCTCTGGTAACAATGATTCCAGCTGCAGGAGTGGCAACAGGAGCAGCAGCAGGAGGAACCACTGGCCTGGCAGCACCAGGAGCAAGGTGTGCTGTGTGTTCAAGCAATGTCTGCTACGCCTGTGCGAAGCAACCCAAAAGGTGATCTTGTTGATCGAGACTGGAAACCAGCATGGGGAGCGTAGGAGCACCTGCATCGTCAGGGTTTATGGCCCTTGTGTACTGTTAGGGTGCCAGGAAATCAGACCACAGGAAGATTCAAGAGAAATAAAGCAGTTTATTAGAACATCAACAATAACCACACAGCAAGAGTGAGGAGTGAAATCAGGAACAGCTGGGGTCAAGTCCAGAGCGGGTAGTCATCCAAGCAGGGGTCAAGTCCAGAGGCGGGTCAACTGCCGATGCAGAATCGAGGGCCAGGAAAGTCGTCAGCCAAGTGAGGTCATGCACGGAGGAACATGGAGAACAGAAGACTGCTAGCAGTGATGCACCTTGGAGCACAAACACAAGGGCAAAGGACTGCAAGCCAACAGATGATATATATATATTATACAGTATGTATATATATATATATATATATATATATATATATATATATACATCATCACTGAGCAACGCCCAGGCAGCAGGCAAATGATGATGCAAACAGAGTTTATAAAAGACAGCAGTCTGCACATGTCCAAGATGGCTGACAGAAAGGCAAGGTAAGACCTTGACAGCCATCCAAATGGTTAAAAAGAAATAAGTAGTATAGAGAAGAAAATATCCTATATCTGCCACCTGCCAGGTCATAATAATTGGTCAAGAAAGAGAGCCAAGGGTTGAAAAACAGATTCAGTCCCTGCCACAATGGGATACCCTGGTACATTCTGTATTCCCTTACAAATCTTGAGGAGGCAATAAAATAGGGGTGTTAACGGGTATGTTTTGTATCAATGGTTTCCATTGAGTGTGCCTGTAAAACCAATGCATCAACTTGCTTCTTCAAACCCTGGATAGGGCATCCCCTCAATTTACAATACATGTTGTCACCTGACAGTTAATGCATGACAAAAAGGCCAGTCTATAGTACATAGATACCACTTACATACCTATAAACGTGCTATAGACTGGCCTTATTTGTTCCCCTGTGTCCTCCCCAGATTGAGGTATTTGGGGATTGGAGGAAAGCCACTTTTAGTAAGCCATGTTGATTTGTTTTGATGTACACTTTGTTTGTTTCATAATATGGATTATATTATACAGTATCTCACAAAAGTGAGTAAACCCCTCACATTTTTGTAAATATTTTATTATACCTTTTCATGTGACAACACTGAATAAATTACACTTTGTTAAAATTGAAAGTAGTAAGTGCACAGCTTGTATAACAGTGTGTATGTACTGCCCCCTCAAAGTAGCTCAACACACAGCCATTAATGTCGAAACCGCTGGCAACAAAAGTGAGTACACCCCTAAGGCAGGCCATACACTATACAATTTTCTTGTTCAACTTTCCTTTAGATTTACCAAAACCATGTAATATAGGGTCAAACCTCAACACTTTCAATTTGTATGCAGTCAGGCAGGCCCTTGCACTACATAGCTTAAGGTAAATCTAAAGGAAATTGAATAAGAAAATTGTATAGTGTATGGCCAGCCTAAGTCAAAATGTCCAAATTGAGCCCAATTAGCCATTTTCCCTCCCCAGTGTCATGTTACTCGTTAGTGTTACAAGGTCTCAGGTGTGAATGGGGAGCAGGTGTGTAAAATTTGGTGTTATCGCTCTCACTCCCTCATACTGGCCACTGGAAGTTCAACATGGCACCTCATGGCAAAGAACTCTCTGAGGATCTTAAAAAAAGAATTGTTGCTCTACATCAGGGATCCTCAAACCTTTTAAACAGGGGGCCAGTTCACTGTCTCACAGACACTGTTGGGGGCTGGACTAGTTTGAAAAAAAATATGAACAAATTCCTATGCACATATTTTATTTGTAGTAAAACAAAAAAACAGGAAAAACAATACAATGTTTAAAACCATGGCCTCAGGAACTAAAGTGCAAGCAGTGCAGACAAGTCCCTGTATGAACCCCTCAGAGCTGAGGACCTGACCTCCCCAACTACTGAATGACTACAAGTCCCAGCATGAACCCGTGAGATCTAAGGGGTCACATTCCTAAATCTCAGGGGCTCATGCTGGGACTTATAGCCCTTCACTAGTTGGGGGGCTGTCATGTCCTCAGCTCTGAGGAGTTCATGCTGGGACTAGTAGTCCTTCACTTTTGGGGGGGTCACATTCTTAGATTTCAGGGGCTCATGTTGGGACTTGTAGTCCTTCACTAGTTAGGAAGTGGTGTCACATCCTCAGCTTTGATGGGTTCATCCTGGAACTTGCAGTCCTTCACTTTTAGGAAGTTCATACCTTCCAAAAGCAATGGACTTCAAGTCCCAGCATGAACCCCTGAGATCTAAGGATCAATGCAGTTTGATCAGTGTCCATCAATGGAGCCTCACCAGTGCCCATCAGCACAGCCTCATCATCAGTTTCCATCAATGCAGCCTCAGCAGTGTCCATCAATGCAACTTGATCAGTGTCCATCAATGGAGCCTCAACAGTGCCCATCAGTGCAGCCTGATCAGTGCCCATTAGCTCAGCCTCATCAATGCCCATCAATGCAGCCTCACCAGTGCCCATCGCTGTTGGTCCTGTAGGCCGCTGGCCTGTAAGTTTTGCTGGGAGCTAACCATGGCCTGTGGGTCCTGCTGGCCGGTGGCTTGTAGGTTCTGCTGGAAACTGGCCATGGCCTATGGGTCCTGCTGGCCTGTAGGTTCTGCTGGGAGCTGGTCATGGCCTGTGGGCCACAGGCCATGTCCAGCTCCCAGCAGGACCTACAGACCAGCATGACTCAGTGGCCAGCAGGACACATAGGCCATGGCCAGCTTCCAGCAAGATCCACAGGCCATGGCCAGCTCACAGCAGGACCAACAGGCCATGGCCAGGACCCAGCAGGACCAACATGCCATGGCCAGCACCCAGCAGGACCAACATGCCATGGCCAGCACCCAGCAGGACCAACATGCCATGGCCAGCACCCAGCAGGACCAAGAGGCCATGGCCAGCACCCAGAAGGGCAGACAGGCCATGGTCAGCTCCCAGCAGGACCCACAGGACATGGCCAGTTTCTACCAGAGCCCACAGGCCATGGCCAGCAGGACCAACAGGTCATGGCCAGCAGGACCAACAGGCCATGGCCAGCAGGACACACAGGCCATGGCCAGCAGGACCAACAGGCCATGGTCAGCAGGACCCACAGGCTATGGTCAGCAGGACCCACAGGCCATGGTCAGCTCCAAGCAGAACCCACAGGCCATTGCCAGCTCCCAGCAAGACCTACAGGCCATAGCCAGCACAGGACCTGACAGCTAGACAATGTTGGAGGCTATTTCCTATTTTGAGTTTACTGGGGCAGGGTAAATATGTGGGGGGTGTATGTGGGGGGGGGGATGGGATGTGGGGGTCAGCTGGGGGTGTCAGGGTGTTTCATCTCAGTGATGCAGATGACAGCTCAGCAGGTCCTTGCTCAGCCTCCTGGGGGTGATGACCACTTCAAGCTGCAGCCAGTGCCCAGCCCGGGGCAGTCACATGTGTCCCCTGGCAGGCTGGTGCTCCCTGCCTCCAGTCCAAAGACTCCAGGTCCAAAGTAAGCTGCTCTCACTCTTTCAAAAACTTCAGACTGCACTGTTGCAGCCATCCAGTGCCAAGCCTGAGTGGGTCATGTGATGTGCATAACCTGTTCTCTGATGTGCTGTGCGCCCCGCCTCTGCCTGCCTTCAAAGTCTCCGGGAGTTGTAGTTTCCTGTTGTGCACCCCTGCTCAGTTCTCCCCACCCATCACCACATGGAACTTGAGCGCAGTCAGGACTACAACTCCCAGAATGCAGCGCGGCAGTAACACAGCCAATTGGCGGCCACTGCAGCCGATTTCCTGCACACAAAAAAAAAATGTCAGCAGACAGCAGCCGGCTTGATTATAGGTTAGGCGGCCTGGGAGGAAATCTCCACCTTGCCCCGGGGCCCAACCCCTGCTTCTGCGATCGACGGTGGGCCAGGTTCAGGACCCTGGCAGGCTGGATGCGGCCCACGGGCTGTAGTTTGAGGACCCCTGCGCTACATAAAGATGGCCCAGGCTATAAGAAGATTGCCAAGGCCCTGAAACTGAGCTGCAGCATGGTGGCCAAGACGATATAGTGGTTTCAACAGGACAGGTTCCACTCAGAACAGGCCTCTCCATGGTCGACCAAAGAAGCTGTATGTACGTGCTCAGCGTCATATCCAGAGGTTGTTTTTGTAAAATAGACATATGAGTGCTGTCAGCATTGCTGCAAAAGGTGAAGGGGTGGGGGGTCAGCCTGTCAGTGCTCAGACCATACGTTGCACACTGCATCAAATTGGTCTGCATGGCTGTCATCCTAGAAGGATCAGATGGTGACAAGCGTGTGTGGCAGCAACCAGGTGAGGAGTACAAATACAAGTGTGTCTTGCCTACAGTCAAGCATGGTGGTGGGAGTGTCTGGGAGTGTCATGGCCTGGGTCTACATGAGTGCTGCCAGCACTGGAGAGCTACAGTTCATTGAGGAAACCATGAATGCCAACATGTACTGTGACATACTGAAGCAGAGCATGATCCCCTCCCTTTGGAGAATGGGCCACAGGGCAATATTCCAACATGATAACGAGCCCAAACACACCTCCAAGACGACCACTGCCTTGCTAAAGAAGCTGAGGGTAAAGGTGATGGACTGGCCAAGCATGTCTCCAGACCTAAATCCTATTGAGCATCTGTGGGGCATCCTCAAACGGAAGGTGGAAGAATGCAAGGTCTCTAACATCCACCAGCTCTGTGATGCCGTCATGGAGGAGTGGAAGAAGACTCCAGTGGCAACCTGTGATGCTCTGGTGAACTCCATATCCAAGAGGGTTAGGGCAGTGCTGAAAATTATTGGTGGCCACACAAAATATTGATACTTTGGGCCCAATTTGGACAATGTCACTTAGGGGTGTACTCACTTTTTTTGCCTGCGGTTTAGACATTAATGGCTGTGTTGAGTTATTTTGAGGGGACAGAAAATTTACACTGTTATACAAGCTGTAAACTCACTACTTTACATTGTAGCAAAGTGTAATTTCTTCAGTGTTGCCACATGAAAAGATATAAAAACATTTTCAAAAATGTTAGGGGTTTACTTACTTTTGTGAGATACTGTATGCAATGAGATACTAATACTAAATCTGTTTATTTTAAGAGAAAATTATCTGTACATCTTCACGGTCCTGAAGAAGCTTTGGGCCAAACGCGTTGACCAGTGAACGGACAAGAACTCTAGATCTGCATATTTTTGATATGTATCAATCCAATTCTTATATATGTATGATGTACATGACATAGATTGCTAGATGTTGATCTCCCGTGTATAAGCTAAACTCCTAATGGGGCCAGTCTCTTCATTTTATTGAGATATATTTTTAAGGAATATTCAATACATTTCATTTTATGCAAATATATATAGTTGATATATGTCTCATTTTGTGCCCTTAAAGTTCAAAAAAAAGAGGTGGTTCCACGTAAACACTTGTTTTCTTGTTTTTTTTTTTTTTGACTAGATGGGATGTTGGCACGCTCAAGATAGCTCTTTTTCTCCCTCCAGTCCTGCTCCAAGTTCCACAAGGACCATGCTCAGAAAAAAAAAGAAAAGCAGACTCATGCTCCACATTTGCAAGGTCTTTGCTGTTGGAGAATGTCATTTTTGATTAAACTAGTCAGGGCGGAGCTATGCGGATGTTGTCACGTACCTCTGTCCTCGGAGGTGGAATTCGGTTGACTTGTGTATACAGAAATGTTATGTTTCCTGCTCATGAGTGCAATTTTATTTTTTTTAATAGAGTTCCACTATTTTACAGATTTACACTATGTGGAGCATGGGTATCCTTCTCTTTTTTTCTCTGAGCATGGGGGATATGGAGCGAGACTAGATTGCTAGTGTTGCCATTTGTGAGGAATTTTGGGCCACATTTGTATACAGTGGAGTGCCTAAAGCGAATCTGTTTAGCCAGTAACCAGTGGGTGGTTCCTGAAGAGTGCCTTTTGCAGCGAATCTGCATAACAACATACACCATACATGACATTTCTATAATCTGAAGGTCATGTAGTTCTGGTAAGTCTCACGAGAAGTATCTGTGGTAGGGGTTGACTCATCAGCATGGGATACACTTTGTCTTCAAGTGAACTTTGTAATTTTTTGGGGACATTCTAAAAATTGGGATCTTTGTGACGTGTAACATGGACTTTCTTTACACTGCTATCTAGCATGGAGGTGTTTTTCATATTTATTAAAACGCAGCACATTTTTGTTTACTGATGAGTTTGCTATAGTAAATATCGCCTAGCATGCTTGCAGCTAATGGTCACATAATATTTGTTTTACCATTTTTGTAGTTTCTTACTTTGATGTTATAGATCTAGGCATAAGGTATGTTTTAAATAATAAAAGATTTTTTAACTGAATATAAATAAATTGAAATAGCATATCTCTTTTAAAACATGTAGTCACAGACACACTTGCATAGTTTATTTGGAAGCATTGCAGCAGATTAGGGAGAGATTGGCAGAGTATTATCAAAGAATTTTGGTGGTCATTGCAAAATAAAATCTCTTTATATTGAAACACAGTATGCATTTTGTACTCCTCTAAGGCCGATTTCGGAGACCTCCCAGAATATTTTTCTTGGCAGTTATACAGTAACTTTCTGTGTGTGCAACAGCAAGAACTTTGGTTGACGATTGGCTGCCATATCCTACCTCCCATTGTTTTTGGAGGGTTCCTTTTATAAAGTGCATGAAAGGCAACCTCCACTGAGTGGCCCAGTCTGGACACCCAAATTTTATTGAATGTGATCGGAAAAACGATCCCCACAAGTTATTAAAAAGGAGCTTTTCAGTTACAAATTAACTCAGCTGTGTTAAAGGCCTTCTCTAACATGACACATGTTGGGCAAACTCCAGACAATGGTCCAGAATGGACATCCAAAGCTGATCATAAAATGTTATTCCAAATAAATGACACAACATAAAAACATACTGTTGGGGAAGGGAAATCAGGTGTCTCTGGACAAGTGTCTGGCTGTAACACTATCAAATGTCATGTTTCTGCTCTTACTATCTTTGTTTCAGAGATCCTGGGTGTCTCAATCCTTGAATAAGAAAAATTGAGACAAAAAAAATGACAGCATGCAAAGGCTGTGTCAGGAAAAAGCTGCACAACTAAGCTAACCAGTGTGAAGGTGGCAAACCTATGTCCTTTGATCTTTACCCTGCAGCTATGGCTCTAGTGTGGTGGGATAAAGACACTAGATTCAATAAATGTTATGGCAGAGATGGAAAATGGTGACAAAATATAGTAGGTGGCTTTGGAGTCAATCCCTTTTGTGCAGAAGTGAGCACCGATGTACTGCAATAATATTCTAAAATGCAGATTATGATGTCATTAAGGATCTCAGTCAATTTTTCCCCCACTTGCGGAGCACACGTAGGTGTGTTCTGCGTATTTATCACAAGGCCATGCTGTGGCCACCCAGCTGCTAGACCTACACTGAACGTTTAGGGGACATTTATTAGGATCCAATTTATCTGCATACAGAACAAACACAAAGATATTGATTAGAAATGTAAAATAGTGAAAATTGCTGCATAAATTTTTCGGGCAGGTTGACGCCGGAACTTTCCTGACCCATATTAAATCTATGGGCAGCCGGATGTAAATTAACTTGCGTTGGTTTACATCAGATTACCTCCAATCTGTCACATTTAGGCTCAACTCTCTCCATGTGTGTTTCCCTGACTGCTCTCCCACAGCTCCCCTACTCCAGGGGGGCAGTTTTGACTTCATTTGACAGCCTGTCGGTTTAAGGATCTGGATCATCATAGAACTCTGCCTGCTCTTGGAGTGCTTTTGGAGGAAACTCTTCTGTGCTAATGAGTACATTTAAATGTGAGTGAATATTATTTTTTATTCTGAATAAAAATTGTGATACTGCTAACACCCAATTGCACTCTTTACTTGTGCTTTTATCTCTGTGTCAGCTGGATTCTCCCAAGATCCTGATTGTGTTGCTGCAGTTGGTGTGTTGAGTGACCCTTGATGGATTTTAGCGCACAACCCTTTCTTCTTACTTTATGCTGGACATCATATGAACTATTGACTTTTTGTTGACTTTGACTATATTGCCGTATTCATATATATAGATTTGCGTAATATTTGTATTGAACATGTCACCATTTTTCTAGGTAAATATATTTCCAAAAGTGCTATTGACAAGACATTTTCACCACATGTCGGTAAAAGACCAAAACAAATAAATAAGTTCAGAAATTGTGTGATAAAATGGAATTACACAGGGAAAAAGTATTGAACACACTAACTGAAATGTATTTAATACTTCATACAAAATGTTTTGTTGGTAATGACAGCCTTAAGACACCTCCTGTATGGAGAAACTAGTCACATGCAATGCTTCAAATCTTGATGGTTCCGTGGGCCTCTTCAATAAATAATCTTTGGTTCAGATCGGGTAAATGGAGTAACCATTTTATTAATCAAACATGTATTTATGATCAAGCAGATATATTGGATGTATATGTTGTTAGAAGTCATATTGTATAACAGCTGTTGTGTTCAAATGCCATTTACACCTCCAGCTATAAAGATTGCTATCTTGGCCTTTGAAGACCTGTTCCTCCAAGGAGCCAAAACTACTGGAAGTAACAAGCCTATGTGAAGAAGAGCTATTAGCAAATCAATGAATGTCATCAGAGACACAGATGAAACTCCAGAGAAAATCCCACCTGTCTTAGGCTATATAAATTGTATTATAAGTCCTTAGCCAGTTAGAGCAATTGTTTTTAAACCAACACTATGTTAAAGTATTGCTCTCTAAACGTGTCTTTCTACCTACATGTTTGTAAAATAAATAGATCTATTTTTCAATCTGGCTTCAACAATCAAAATCTTACTAAATTCCATGGGTTTTGGGGTTTTCCCTACAGTTCTTTCTATAGATTTTCTATTGGATTCAAATCTGGCCCAGACAATCACCTTTCTAGCAGCTTTATTTTCTTTCTTTAAACCAATTAATAGTTCCCTTGGCTTTGTGTTTGGGATCATTGTTTGGCTGAAATGTCCACCCTCATTTCATCTTCATCATCCTGGTAGATGGCAGCAGATTTTATCAAGAACGTATTTTCCATTCATCCTTCCTTCAGTCATAAGGAGTTTGCCAGTGCCGTATGCTGAAAAACAGCCCTGCACCATGATGTCCCCACCTGCAAACTTAGTATGGTGTTTTTGGGGTGATGTGCAGTACCATTTGACCTTCAAACATGGTGTGTATCATGGCATCCAGAGTTCAATTTTGGTTTCATCTGACCAGACTATATTCTCCCAGTATTTCCCAGGCTTGTCTAAATGTTGTGCAGCAAACTTTAAACAAGTTTAAACATGCTTTTTCTTCAGCAATGGAGTCTTGTGTGGTGATAGTGCATATAGGCCATGGTGGTTGAGTGCCTTACTTATTGTTTTCTTTAAAAACAACTGTACCTGATAAATCCAGGTCTTTCTGAAGCTCTTCACAAGTGGTCCTTGGCTCTTGGACAACTCTTCTGAAAATTATTTTCACTCCTCTGTCAGAATGATTGCGAGGTCGTGAAATGATCTTCTTTTTACTTCCTGATTTAGGCCCCAACAGTGCTCACTGGAACATTCAGAAGTTTAGAAATCCTTCTGTAACCAATGCCATCAATATGTTTTGCAACAGTAAAGTTACAAAGGTCTTGAGCGAGCTCTTTGCTTTTACCCATCATGAGATGTTTCTTGTGTGACACCTTGGTAATGGGACACCTTTTTATAGGCCATCAGTTGAGACTGAAACAGCTAATATTAATTTGCACTAAAAAGGGGCCGGATTGCTTTCTAATTACTGATAATTTTTAGCTGGTATCTTGGCTTTACATGCCTTTTTGCATCTCCCTTCCTTCATGTGTTCAATCCCTTTTCCCTGTCTCATTCCATTTTATTACACCTAACTTAATTTCTGAATCTATTTGTTTTGGTTTCTTTGTATGTATAGATTGCATGTATGTATAGATTGTATGGGCTGTTACCGACTTGTGGTGAAAATGTTATGTCAATAGCACCTTTAGAAATGCAGACAGTTCCTGGAGGATGAAGGAATTTATACAATTGCTTGGCCCCACGCTCATCTGACCAAAATCTAATAGAATACCTCTGGGACATTGTATCGGTCCATCCAACACTACCAGGTTGCACCTCAGTCTCTTCAGGAGCTCAGTGATTACCTGGTCCAGATCTGGGAGGATATACCTCAGGACAACATCCAGCATCTCATTAGAAGCATGCCCTGACGTTGCCAGGCATGCATACAAGCATGTGGGGGTCATACAAACTAGGAATTGCCATTTTGAGTTGCTGCAATGAAATTTCACCAAAATAGACTAGCCTGCTGCATCATTTTTTCACTTTGATTTTTCGGGGGTTTCTTTGAATTCATCCCTCTGTAGGTTAATAATTTTAATTTCCATCAAACGATGTGGCATCCGTTTGTTCCTAACATATTACCCAGTCCATATCAGTATAAAAATCCAGCATGAGATTTTTCCCCATTCAGATCTGATGTGTTTTCCAAGAATTCCTTTCATTTTTTTTGAGTACTGTATATTTACCTAGAAAAATGATGTTTTCAATACTTGTTTTACCCGCTGTATATATAATACATATTTTTTATCTGCTACATTAGAGCTATAGTTTTCCCCAGTTGAGCTACAGTGTATTTCTTTCCTTTTGAAGCAAGTAGGACAGCTAGCCTCCAGACCCCCTGGCTACATAATCCAGATTTCTGCTCACAGCAAGCTTCTCCACATATAGGGGTAACCTAAACAATGATCCAGCTTAGTAGGTTTGAAACCTAAAGGTTAAATATCAAAGCGTGTCATTTAAACAAAAAAATTGTATGTAAACCCCTGCAGTCAAACAAAGAATGATGCATGTACTATGGAGGGTCCATGTAATAAACTCTGTAACATAAAATGTATTCAGTAGCATAATTTACAGCTTAGCAACATTTAGCTGTGTTAACCAGAAAATGGAAAATCCCATATTTTAAGATTTTCAGCACTTGTGCAATATATATATATCTGTGAAGAATACAAGTCGATAAAGCTGCTTATTTAGGCAGATGGAGTGAAACAAACGACAAGCATGTTCAATCTGCATCTCAGATGGCGGTTCCCAGTAGGATGTAATGCAGCGTGGAGAAAAAAAAGATCACCAGCATTATAAATTTAGGCTAAAGTCATCTGATTGTCACGGTCAGATAATATGCTTACCTTGCAGCACTGTGAGTCATCACAGACTGTCTGCAGATATCCCAGCAGATCAAGAGAACACTGTAAGCATCAGTCAAGTAGATGTTACACATCTCCCTCAAGCTAACAAGCCCATTAATGTAAGTTTATTTCAAAATAATATAAATCAGAGACAAACTCCAAGGTAACAGAAAGCTATTCATTGCAAGGGGTTGCTGTGGGAAGATTGCTAATTAGCAGTGTAGAGACTTTTCAAACAACACATGCTTTTCAGGATTGTGTCTATGGGAATTCATATTTTTTAGAATGTTAAAATGCAATATATATATATATATAACCTTTACTTTCCTTTCAGAGTCAACATTTTCTATGGGACACTATCCTACAAAATACTCCCACAAATGCGGGCCATTGATTGCAACCAAGATTTGTTAATTTGCACACACAAAAAAGTATTTTTTCTCAGGGCCAGTTCACACCACATGCAGTCCAGTGCATTTATTTTCTCCATCAAAAACGCATTGATAGTAGGTTACTTGTATATGGTTTTCAATGGCATAGTTCACACCAGTGCGTTCCAGTTCCAGAAAAAAGTAGAACATGCTGCATTTGTTTGCACTATGGTACTGTCACCAAACAGGTAATTAGACCAGAAGGCGTACATAAAATTTGTACCAAAAGTTTGTATAATGTACAATACCATATAAATAAGTATTGCTATTAAAAACACAATACAGCCCAAGTGGAGTTCTACATAATACAAGGGGAGAAGAGGTGATTCTTCTAAAGGCTGCCTCAATAGAGAGAGTCAATTAGAAGCTCCCAGATATTCCCAACATGTTTTGCGATGAAACCGCCTCTTTAGGGGAATGGGAAAAAAACTAAAGAAAACAAAATTTGCCATAAGGTAAACATATATATTGCAAAATTATCAAACAATTCAAGGAGACATGATCAACTCTAAATAGCAGTTTTAACTTATCATGCAGCAACTCTCAATAGGTCACAATGGGAGGGCAACAAGGCAATGCTTCCCAGGCAAACAAGGAGGTAGCCCAAAAGAGAGAGTGGCACCACTAGGTCTGCACAAATAGTAAAGAACAATAATATAGATAAGGAGAAATAGACACATATAAATAAGTAAAAAAATATAAGAAAATGGAAAATAAGAAAAAAGGAGGGGGGAAATAAATGGGGAGAAATTAGTAAAGGAGAGGAAAAAAGGGGGCATGGAAAGGGGGGAGAAAAGAAAAGAAAAGAAAAGAAGGAAAAGGGAGGAGGTAAAAAGAAAACGAGAACAGGGAAAGAGGGGAAAAAGGAAAGGGAAAAAGGCAGAAAAAGGGAAGGAAGAGCAAAAGTATATTCTAGTAGTTAAAGTAGAACTCAGTAAACCTACCGAGACTCTTAAATTGGATGGAGACAAATACTACGGCGGAATTGGATTTAGGGATGGGGCCCAAAAATGACAGGGTATTTCCAGGAACAAATGAACGAGCTATATAACATTTTATAGGGGGGAGGCCACCGAAGATACTTGGAAATACACGGCTAGGACCAGCAACAGAACGGTGGAGAACCTCACATATGTCAACGAGCCTAGGGCAAGGAGATTATCTAATGTCGACAGTGATATGGCAAACTGATTGATGGTCAACTACACAAGCATAAGGTAATAAGAAAAAGTATTAAATGTATATAGTCAGTTCAAATAATACCTAAAGTACACGGTAGTACAAATGGGGAGGGTTTTTCAGTCACCAGATGGCGGTTAATACGACCAGTAGCGCTTTAGACACATGTACTTCAGTTGGAAACAACCGGTGGTGTCCCACGATGGTACAAGCAGTCCACTGCAATAGGGTAGAGATCCATAAAATAATTGTCCAAAGGAAAAGACGGTGTTTGGATAAAATACCAAAAGTCGTATACCTGTCAAGTGGCGTCCCAGCACATCTACCGGCGTGTGCAGAATGCCGCTGAGGAGCAGGTCCCTATAAAGCACCTCAACCGCACGCCACCCTTCCGGTACAGCCACCGGTAGTGATGGTGCGAGGTCCGGCAATCGGAGAGCGCATGCGTCAACAGGTGCATGCACATTGCTAACTGGGAGGCCAGGAGAGGCCGGGCGAGAAACACCCCGCCACCAAGTAGGCGGATCATCGCAGACTGCTGCCGCATGGAGAGGTGAGTTTAATTATTTATTAAACAGGTGTCCAGCAGACAGTTGATTATAAAAGGGCATTACCTAACAAAGAAAACCCCTTCCAATTTCATGGTGTCAGCAATGGCAGAACATGAAATAGAAATTTCACAAGGCCTGAGAAATAAACATTTCTTTACACAAGAAAGGTGAAGGCTACAAGATGATCGGCAAAGCTTTACTTATCAGTCAGCATGCTGTAGCAAAAGTGATACTAAAATTTAACAAAGATGGAACTGCAACCATCTCAAAGAGGCATACAGGTCGTCCATGGAAGTTTACACCTCGACAGGAGCATCTTCTTTTGAGAAGGGTTGAAGAAAGTCGCCATGTAAGTTCACTGCAGTTAGCTAGATATGTAGAAAGCCAAACTGAGGTGATTGTTCCCCGTGACACAATACGGCATACACTGCAGATGAATGGCATGCAAGGGTGTCATCCACGAAGAAAGCCTCTTCTAAAGCCCATACACAAAAAGCCCACCTAGAATTTGCCAGGGCCCATGCTGAAAAAAGAAGAATACTGGGACTCTGTACTCTGGAGTGACGAGACCAAGATAAATGTTTTGTAACTGATGGCTTCAAAACTGTATGGCGACGCAAAGGTGAGGAGTACAAAGAAAAATGCATGGTGCCTACAGTGAAACTTGGTGGTGTCAGTGTCCTCTTGTGGTGCTACATGAGTGCTTCTGGTGTCGGGGAACTGCATTTCAGTGATGGTATCATGAATTCACAGATGTACTATATTATGTACTATATTATACAATATATGTACTATATTGAAAGAAAAGATACTATCATCACTCAGTGCCCTTGGTCGTCATGCACTTTTCCAACAGGACGACAATGATCCAAAACACACATCTAAGGCCCCTGTTACATTTCGGAAGAACAGGGTAAAAGTAATTCAGTGGCCAAGTATGTCTCCTGATCTGAATCCAATTGAATATCTATGGGGAATTGTTAAGAGACAAATTGAGCATTGTGACAGAACCTCAACCCACCCTGTACTTGTGGACTTCCATCAGTATACAGCTTCCTCCCAGTAGTGAACATAGATATCAAATCCTAGCCGCCCCCATACAAAGCTAGCCCACAACTTAGCTTGTACAAGTTAAGGAACCTTCTCGGATAAGAACTGTTTATTGAAACACAGGCAAAAAGAGATATACACTGTGGGACAACCCCCCCCCCCCCCCTTAGCAACCAATCCACATACACATATACATCCCATAATAGGTTGATCTTAAGGCACAGAGAAACAATAGCACAATGTAATTCAGGTACTTAACAATAACAACCCCCACCCCACTTCACTGTCTAGCAAGGGTCTATGAGACACTCCAACAATATTCAAGCAACCTGAAAAGTCAAATTGTCTATATATTTCTTCAGGGATATTGTTTAGAAATATTATTGTCCCAAGTGAAAGAGGCCCTTCATTCTTTCCACACAAACCACACATATAGAACCCAGGAGTCCGGCATGGTTTTACAGGGATTCTGATTAGTGCAGACCCGTAGTCTAGGTTCCACGAGCCCCCACTCAAAGTGACTCCTGTCACATATCTCCCCTTTGGGCAGGAGACTAACACAAAAGGAGAACCCAAATGGGTTAATTTTGAAGTTAGTCCAGAGTTCCAGTCCCCCAATGTCTGCACCCACACAGTACCCCAAACAGATTGTCTGGAATAGAGCGTTATTCACCCAGCCAACCTCTGCCTCTCTCGTAGAACATGACCCCTTCTGGGGAGAAGTGTGGACTGGCCCTTCTCCCTGGAGTCCTTTAAGCCTCTGGAGAGAATAGAGGGTGGCTGGGCTCACTCCTCTCTTCTGGTAGTTGTGGGCAGATGCCAGCAGCACTCTGCCTTGTTGCCAGCTCTTCTGCTGGGTTGCTGTCAGTGAATACCGAAGTCCCATTCACCGATATCAGCTCATAGACACTCCAACAATATTCAAGCAACCTGAAAAGTCAAATTGTTTATCTTTATATATTTCTTGAGGGATATTGTTCAGAAATATTATTGTCCCAAGTGAAAGAGCCCCTTCATTCTTTCCACACAAACCACACATAACCCCAAGATAACCAGGGTAACACGAAATGCATAATCCAGTGTGGCTTTACAGGGAGTCTGATTAGTGCAGCCCAGAATGGGGTTCTTGGTCACCCTGTGCCCCTAATAGACATAGGGTGACTTACGCATAAGAGTGGCCGGAGAAGCTGGACAAGGAGTTTCCCGACCTCTCTAAAGTTGTCTGGGTTACACGAGCCCCCCATCTAAAGTGACTCCTGTCACAAACATCACTCTCCATCCAGCATCCAGGCTCTAAAATAGGTCATTCTTGAAGAATTAAAAATTATAGATGTTGCAATATGTCGCCAACTTGTTCATTTCATGCCTAAAAGACTTGGTGCTGTCCTTACAAATCATGGAGGTCATACAAAATACCAAATGTAGTAGTTTTTTTTTGTGGGGTGTAATTTTTTTTTTTGCATCAACTAATTTGAGTAAAACTGAAGATTTTGAAGTATAAGTTATACTATTAACCTTACCTTCATGTACTGAGCTAAACAAATGTTCTATAAAACTCAGTTTTATCAAAATTTTGGAAATCGGGAATTGATTTAGCTACTTACTGCTTCCCAGAATAACTGCACTAAAAAAAGTGTATGTATGTATATATATATATATATATATATATATATACTGTGTGTGTGTGTGTATATATATATAAAATATATAATAATATAATATATATCTTTTCTACAATAGCTGTGTGTTTCTTTATACTTCGTTAAGTTTTATACAGTAGTATTCATATGTAGGGTTGAGCGGACACCTAGATGTCCGTGTTCGACGGGTTCGGCCGAACTTTAAAAAAAAGTCCGGGTCCGTGTCCCGGACTTTTACCGAACTTTTCCCGGACACCGAACCCCATTGAAGTCAATGGGGACCCGAACTTTAAGGCACTAAAATGGCTCTAAAACACCAAAGGAAAGGGCTAGAGTGCTGCAAATGGCAGCAAAACGTAATTAAGAGCATGGCAAGTGCTCTGCAAACAAATGTGGATAGGGAAATAACTTAAAACAACAAAAAAAAACAGAAAAATAAAACAATGTTCTTCTTCATCTCTGAAGGACGAGGCCCATATGGAGTAGGAGGGAGGTTGAGGTGGTGGTGGATGTGGCGGTGACATAGGCGTGCGCACAGGGTGTGCTGGGTGTGCCTGGGCACACCCTAATCACCTAGGGCACATAGCATTGCCAGTGAGGAGATGGGAAAGGTCTCCCTGGGACCTGCTCTGCTCTATTTCTCCTTGCCTACAGGTACATGGCCCCGATACATTACTCTCCCTGCTGGCAAACACATGCATGTGTATTTCAACTTTGGGGTGCACACCTTAATGCAATAGGCTGCGCACACCTATGGGCGGTGTAGGTGGAAGCGGCGGTGGAGGAGGACCAGGGCCGGATTAACAGCATCATGGGCTTGGTGCTGAGGATTTTGAAGGGCCTTAAGGGCCGTGCCTTGCCATGCACCCAGAGGAGGAAGGGTGCAGCCATGCATGCCTAATTCAACATGGGATGCTGTCTCTGAAGCCCATAAACACATCCATGCATCGCCAACTGTCCCTCCTTGTCCGGCCTTCACGCTGTGTGGGGAGGTTCTGAGGGTGCTGCCTGGGGAAGCGAGCATAGAAGCCAGACTTCTGTGTTTACAAGTGACAGAAGAGCGGTAACAGTGAATATGGCCAACCCGGGGCCTATATAAAAGGTAGGGGCCTGGAGCTGCAGCTCCAATAGCCCCTACATTAATCTGGCCCTGAGGAGGAGGACGAGGTAGCCAACACTGCTTCTTTTCAAAAATTTTAAATGAGGGTACACCCCAAAAGAGTGAGAAAGAGCAAAAATGGAACAATGGGTGGGTAAGGTCGGTATCCATTGCTATTCTGCATAAGGTACGGAAAAGTCCCGTGGGATCCATGCCTGGTTCATTTTAATGAACGTGAGCTTGTCCACATTGTCTCTGGACAGGCGGCTGCGCTTGTCTGTTATAACGCCCCCAGCCGTGCTAAATACCCGTTCAGATAATACACTGGCTGCAGGGCACGCCAGCACCTCCAAGGCGTAAAGGGCAAGCTCAGGCCATGTGCCCAATTTGGAGACCCAGAAGTTGAAGGGGGCAGACCCGTCATTCACTACATGTAGGCGTGTGCACACATACTGCTCCACCATGTTGGTAAAATGCTGCCTCCTGCTAAGACGTTCCATCTGAGCTGCTGGTGCTGCTGTTTGTTGTGGCGTGCTGACAAAGCTTTTCCACATTTCGGCCATGCTAACCCTGCCTTCTGAGGTGCTGGCGGTGCCCTGGTTGCGTTGGCGACCTCCTCCTCCTCCTCCTCTGCCTTGTGCTTCCACTGTGGCCCCGCTGTCAGATGGGAATGCCAGCAGCATGGCGTCTACCAGCGTGCGCTTGTACTCGCGCATCTTGCGATCGCGCTCCAGTGAGTGAATTAAGGACGGTACGTTGTCCTTGTAACGGGGATCCAGCAGCGTGGCCACCCAGTAATCAGCACAAGTTAGAATGTGGGCAACTCGGCGGTCGTTGTGGAGACACTGCAGCATGTAATCGCTCATGTGTGCCAGGCTGCCCAGAGGCAACGAAAGGCTGTCCTCTGTGGGAGGTGTATCGTCCGTGTCCTCTGTATCCCCCCAGCCACGCACCAGTGATGGCCATGAGCTGGCCTGGGTGCCACCCTGCTGTGAACATGGTTCCATCTCCTCCTCCAGCTCCTCCTCCTCCTCATCCTCCTCATCCTCCAGAACTGTGCCCCTGCTGGACAATTGCGTCCCTGGCGTTTGCGTGTGCAGGAACCCACCCTCGGAGCCCCTTGCGAATGACTGCCCTGAAAGCCTTGGAAATGTTACCTCTTCATCCTCCTCCTCCTCCTCATCCTGTGCCACATCCTCTTCCATCATCGCCCGAATTGTTTTTTCAAGGAGGCATAGAAGTGGGATAGTTAAGCTGAGAACGGCGTCATTGCCACTGGCCATGTTGGTGGAGTACTCAAAACAGCGCAACAAGGCACACAGGTCTCGCATGGAGGCCCAGTTAAATTAAATAGCGGAATAGAAAATATGATCCAAAAAAAGTGTATGTATATCACACGTACACAACCACACTGGGCCCCAATTACTATTGTTTGTACCCCTAAAAGGCTAGATGAGGAGTAGGGGGAGTATGGAACAGGCAGCACCCTCAAACCTTCAGAAGTATGAGATGAACCCCAACAACTTGGAAAGGTGGATCTCTCTCACACGTACCAACACAGACTATCCCCCAATTTAACTGATCCCCAAAGGTTTTTGATTAAATAGCGGAATAGAAAATATGATCCAAAAAAAGTGTATGTATATCACACGTACACAACCACACTAGGCCCCAATTACTATTGTTTGTACCCCTAAAAGGCTAGATGAGGAGTAGGGGGGGTATGGAACAGGCAGCACCCTCAAACCTTCAGAAGTATGAGATGAACCCCAACAACTTGGAAAGGTGGATCTCTCTCACACGTACCAACACAGACTATCCCCCAATTTAACTGATCCCCAAAGGTTTTTGATTAAATAGCGGAATAGAAAATATGATCCAAAAAAAGTGTATGTATATCACACGTACACAACCACACTAGGCCCCAATTACTATTGTTTGTACCCCTAAAAGGCTAGGAGTAGGGGGAGTATGGAACAGGCAGCACCCTCAAACCTTCAGAAGTATGAGATGAACCCCAACAACTTGGAAAGGTGGATCTCTCTCACACGTACCAACACAGACTATGCCCCAATTTAACTGATCCCCAAAGGTTTTTGATTAAATAGCGGAATAGAAAATATGATCCAAAAAAAGTGTATGTATATCACACATACACAACCACACTAGGCCCCAATTACTATTGTTTGTACCCCTAAAAGGCTAGATGAGGAGTAGGGGGGGTATGGAACAGGCAGCACCCTCAAATCTTCAGAAGTATGAGATGAACCCCAAAAACTTGGAAAGGTGGATCTCTCTCACACGTACCAACACAGACTATCCCCCAATTTAACTGATCCCCAAAGGTTTTTGATTAAATAGCGGAATAGAAAATATGATCCAAAAAAAGTGTATGTATATCACACGTACACAACCACACTAGGCCCCAATTACTATTGTTTGTACCCCTAAAAGGCTAGGAGTAGGGGGAGTATGGAACAGGCAGCACCCTCAAACCTTCAGAAGTATGAGATGAACCCCAACAACTTGGAAAGGTGGATCTCTCTCACACGTACCAACACAGACTATCCCCCAATTTAACTGATCCCCAAAGGTTTTTGATTAAATAGCGGAATAGAAAATATGATCCAAAAAAAGTGTATGTATATCACACGTACACAACCACACTAGGCCCCAATTACTATTGTTTGTACCCCTAAAAGGCTAGATGAGGAGTAGGGGGGGTATGGAACAGGCAGCACCCTCAAACCTTCAGAAGTATGAGATGAACCCCAACAACTTGGAAAGGTGGATCTCTCTCACACGTACCAACACAGACTATCCCCCAATTTAACTGATCCCCAAAGGTTTTTGATTAAATAGCGGAATAGAAAATATGATCCAAAAAAAGTGTATGTATATCACACGTACACAACCACACTAGGCCCCAATTACTATTGTTTGTACCCCTAAAAGGCTAGGAGTAGGGGGAGTATGGAACAGGCAGCACCCTCAAACCTTCAGAAGTATGAGATGAACCCCAACAACTTGGAAAGGTGGATCTCTCTCACACGTACCAACACAGACTATCCCCCAATTTAACTGATCCCCAAAGGTTTTTGATTAAATAGCGGAATAGAAAATATGATCCAAAAAAAGTGTATGTATATCACACGTACACAACCACACTAGGCCCCAATTACTATTGTTTGTACCCCTAAAAGGCTAGATGAGGAGTAGGGGGGGTATGGAACAGGCAGCACCCTCAAACCTTCAGAAGTATGAGATGAACCCCAACAACTTGGAAAGGTGGATCTCTCTCACACGTACCAACACAGACTATCCCCCAATTTAACTGATCCCCAAAGGTTTTTGATTAAATAGCGGAATAGAAAATATGATCCAAAAAAAGTGTATGTATATCACACGTACACAACCACACTAGGCCCCAATTACTATTGTTTGTACCCCTAAAAGGCTAGATGAGGAGTAGGGGGGGTATGGAACAGGCAGCACCCTCAAATCTTCAGAAGTATGAGATGAACCCCAAAAACTTGGAAAGGTGGATCTCTCTCACACGTACCAACACAGACTATCCCCCAATTTAACTGATCCCCAAAGGTTTTTGATTAAATAGCGGAATAGAAAATATGATCCAAAAAAAGTGTATGTATATCACACGTACACAACCACACTAGGCCCCAATTACTATTGTTTGTACCCCTAAAAGGCTAGGAGTAGGGGGAGTATGGAACAGGCAGCACCCTCAAACCTTCAGAAGTATGAGATGAACCCCAACAACTTGGAAAGGTGGATCTCTCTCACACGTACCAACACAGACTATCCCCCAATTTAACTGATCCCCAAAGGTTTTTGATTAAATAGCGGAATAGAAAATATGATCCAAAAAAAGTGTATGTATATCACACGTACACAACCACACTAGGCCCCAATTACTATTGTTTGTACCCCTAAAAGGCTAGATGAGGAGTAGGGGGGGTATGGAACAGGCAGCACCCTCAAACCTTCAGAAGTATGAGATGAACCCCAACAACTTGGAAAGGTGGATCTCTCTCACACGTACCAACACAGACTATCCCCCAATTTAACTGATCCCCAAAGGTTTTTGATTAAATAGCGGAATAGAAAATATGATCCAAAAAAAGTGTATGTATATCACACGTACACAACCACACTAGGCCCCAATTACTATTGTTTGTACCCCTAAAAGGCTAGATGAGGAGTAGGGGGGGTATGGAACAGGCAGCACCCTCAAACCTTCAGAAGTATGAGATGAACCCCAACAACTTGGAAAGGTGGATCTCTCTCACACGTACCAACACAGACTATCCCCCAATTTAACTGATCCCCAAAGGTTTTTGATTAAATAGCGGAATAGAAAATATGATCCAAAAAAAGTGTATGTATATCACACGTACACAACCACACTGGGCCCCAATTACTATTGTTTGTACCCCTAAAAGCCTAGATGAGGAGTAGGGGGGGTATGGAACAGGCAGCACCCTCAAATCTTCAGAAGTATGAGATGAACCCCAAAAACTTGGAAAGGTGGATCTCTCTCACACGTACCAACACAGACTATCCCCCAATTTAACTGATCCCCAAAGGTTTTTGATTAAATAGCGGAATAGAAAATATGATCCAAAAAAAGTGTATGTATATCACACGTACACAACCACACTAGGCCCCAATTACTATTGTTTGTACCCCTAAAAGGCTAGATGAGGAGTAGGGGGGGTATGGAACAGGCAGCACCCTCAAACCTTCAGAAGTATGAGATGAACCCCAACAACTTGGAAAGGTGGATCTCTCTCACACGTACCAACACAGACTATCCCCCAATTTAACTGATCCCCAAAGGTTTTTGATTAAATAGCGGAATAGAAAATATGATCCAAAAAAAGTGTATGTATATCACACGTACACAACCACACTAGGCCCCAATTACTATTGTTTGTACCCCTAAAAGGCTAGGAGTAGGGGGAGTATGGAACAGGCAGCACCCTCAAACCTTCAGAAGTATGAGATGAACCCCAACAACTTGGAAAGGTGGATCTCTCTCACACGTACCAACACAGACTATCCCCCAATTTAACTGATCCCCAAAGGTTTTTGATTAAATAGCGGAATAGAAAATATGATCCAAAAAAAGTGTATGTATATCACACGTACACAACCACACTAGGCCCCAATTACTATTGTTTGTACCCCTAAAAGGCTAGATGAGGAGTAGGGGGAGTATGGAACAGGCAGCACCCTCAAATCTTCAGAAGTATGAGATTGTGTTCACTGTACCCCACAAAGATTGAGTTCACTGCACCCCACAATGATTGTGTTCACTGCACCCCACAAAGATTGTGTTCACTGCACCTCACAAAGATTGTGTTCACTGTACCCCCCAAAGATTGTGTTCACTGCACCCCACAAAGATTCTGTTCACTGTACCCCACAAAGATTGTGTTCACTGCACCCTAAAAGGATGTTGTTCACTGCACCCCACAAAGATTGTGTTCACTGCACCCTAAAAGGATGTTGTTCACTGCACCCCAAAAAGATTGTGTTCACTGTACCCCCCCAAAGATTGTGTTCACTGCACCCCACAAAGATTGTGTTCACTGCACCCCAAAAAGATTGTGTTCACTGTACCCCCCAAAGATTGTGTTCACTGCACCCCAAAAAGATTGTGTTCACTGTACCCCCCAAAGATTGTGTTCACTGCACCCCACAAAGATTCTGTTCACTGTACCCCACAAAGATTGTGTTCACTGCACCCCAAAAAGATTGTGTTCACTGTACCCCCCCAAAGATTGTGTTCACTGCACCCCACAAAGATTCTGTTCACTGCACCCCACAAAGGATTTTGTTCACTGCACCCCAAAAAGATTGTGTTCACTGCACCCCAAAAAGGATTTTGATCACTGCACCCCAAAAAGGATGTTGTTCACTGCACCCCAAAAATGATTTTGTTCACTCCACCCCAAAAAGATTGTGTTCACTGCACCCCACAAAGATTGTGTTCACTGCACCCCAAAAAGATTGTGTTCACTGTACCCCCCAAAGATTGTGTTCACTGCACCCCACAAAGATTCTGTTCACTGTACCCCACAAAGATTGTGTTCACTGCACCCCAAAAAGATTGTGTTCACTGCACCCCAAAAAGGATGTTGTTCACTGCACCCCAAAAAGGATGTTGTTCACTCCACCCCAAAAAGATTGTGTTCACTGCACCCCACAAAGATTGTGTTCACTGCACCCCAAAAAGATTGTGTTCACTGCACCCCAAAAATGATTTTGTTCACTGCACCCCAAAAAGGATTTTGTTCACTGCACCCCAAAAAGGATGTTGTTCACTCCACCCCAAAAAGATTGTGTTCACTGCACCCCAAAAAGATTGTGTTCACTGCACCCCACAAAGGATTTTGTTCACTGCACCCCAAAAAGATTGTGTTCACTGCACCCCAAAAAGGATGTTGTTCACTGCACCCCAAAAAGGATTTTGTTCACTGCACCCCAAAAAGATTGTGTTCACTGCACCCCACAAAGGATTTTGTTCACTGCACCCCACAAAGATTGTGTTCACTGCACACCAAAAAGGATTGTGTTCACTGCACCCCAAAAAGATTTTGTTCACTGCACCCCAAAAAGATTGTGTTCACTGCAGCCCAAAAAGATTGTGTTCACTGCAGCCCAAAAAGATTGTGTTCACTGCAGCTCACACACAGAAAAATGGATGTGGATCACTGACACCTGCCTATCTCCAATCCCACACCACACAGCAATATCGATTGTAGTTTGTAGAACACAGTTTCCCTAAAATTCAGCAGACTCTGTCCCTAACAGGATTGAGAAGAGATCGTAGATCAGGATTGAGTGCAGATTCACCCCACCCCCCACACAGCAATATCGATTGTAGTTTGTAGAAGACACTGACCCTATAATTCAGCAGACTCTATCCCTAAAATGCCTACAACTCGCCCTGCCTAAACACTCCGACCTGTCCCTCAATTCTATCCGGACACAAATGGTTTTTTCCTGCCTATCTTTCCCTAATCAGCAGCCAGCACATTGATGTGTGCTCTGTCCCTTAGCTAAGCAGCAGAATGACGCTGCTGCGGCGGCTGCCTCGAACTTATAAAGACTTGGTCACATGCTTCAGACGGCCAATCACAGCTACTAAGACATTTGCAGGCATGGCTGGGATGGCTTAAGGCACACCAGTTAAACGATTGTTGATTGGCTGTTGAAAGCCCGCCATGAAAAGAGCGCCAAAGCATGCAAAACCCGGAAATAAAACGACCGAACACGGATTTTTACCCGAACATACAGTAAAGTGTCCGTGTCCGTGTTCGGGTAAAAAAAATCCAATTATTCGGTACGAACACGAATAATACAGTCCGTGTTCGCTCAACACTATTCATATGTTCTATATTAATAAATTAAATTAACATCAGTACACTGCACCATACTGCACCATACTTGTATATCCAACATAATACAATAGTAGCATGGAAACATAGAAACTGTCTTTCTGAAAATAGTGTGAGAGCCTCAATAGTAAGAGTCATTGAGCTAAAACAAGTCTACAGTTAAGGAGTTCTTGCTTTTCAGATATGCATACTACTTTTGGGTCAGTGACTGAATATATAGAAGCCAGAGCATTACTTTACCAACCAACTAATTTCCATTTATAGAAAGAAGTCAGCTATGGCAGCCACCATGTTTGCTTCATGCCAGGCTTATTATAGTGAAAATAATTCCAACTCTGCTATGCTAACACCAATTGACACACTTTATTATTTCACATTTACTTTTTTATTGCATAGCAGACACATCAAATTATTGCAAGCTAGGTAGACTAAAGCCCCGTACACACGCAACGATTCTCGGCCGACCGATCGTCCGACTTTTGTCCAAGTTGTGTTTTGTTGGTTGGAATGTGCCTAGACTGCACACTAATTTTCTCGGCCGACAAAATTCTACTTCAGAAGTGATGTCATGTGTTGGTTTCTTTTCTTTGTGTTTTTTCTTCACTGAGCATGCCCAGACTTGCTCATCAGATTTTTCCCTGTCGAAATCTGTACTGACTGCACGAAAATCGGCCGTTGTGTTGACGGCCAACAAAAATTTTATAGTCTGCACACCAGATTTTTTTCGGCCGAAAAGTCGGAGTTGGTTGTCGGAAGCATCATACTAACAAGCCGAAAATCGGCAGATCGGACGTTGGCTGAAAATTCCCTGCCAATTTTCGACGCATGTGTACGGGGCTTTAGTCTGGTCATACATTGTACAATTTTCTTCTACAACTTTCCTTTAGATTTACCAAAACCATTTAATATGTGGCCACACCTAAACACTTTCAATGTTGTAAACAATCAGGCAGGCCCTTGTACTACATAGTTGAAGGTAAATTCAAAGGAAATTGAACAAGAAAATTGTATAATGTATGGCCAGCTTTACTAAAGAAGTAAAGGCTATTGCTTCAGCAAAGTAAATGTTCTTTAGGTTAGTTAAAAAACTGAATCTGTGTTAATTTAAATCTTTCTACCATGTGCAAGAAGATAAATCTTTTTTTTATTTATTCATTTTTTTATTCCTTTGTGCAAAATGTCATATTTGTGTGTGCAGTTTCATCTTATATGTCTATACATTTTACAAGTTATTTAATATAATGGCACTGCCCCTAAATTGAAGACTTGTTTTTTTTTCTCTCCACTTAGACACTCTCTTAAGTTAGTAAATCTTTCTTTAACCATACCTTTGCCAAAATTACCCTTCCAATGCTGGAATTTTAAACCAGTTTGAGTCTTTACCGGAATCAAAAAATGATCTGGGATGGCCTGCAATGATAATAAATATGCAGTGTGTATGAAGTCATTCTCATGAGCAGTGGTGGCTGGAGCTAAACCTTTTTGGAGGGCGGCAAACAAAGTCTCCCCCAGGTCCACCGCACACTAACCCCTCCACAGTCTCCCCTACGCAACCCCTCTATGGTTTCCTCGGCTTCTTCTCCCGGCCAACCCGATCCGCCTCCTGTCCTGATTGGACAAGAAGAGAAGACAGAAGACAATAGCGAATATTGATTCGCTAGTTTCACAAGTGGGTGGGTTCAACCCAACCTTTTTCAAGCCAGTTAGAGCCTCTTGCTCTAATCATGTGGCTTAAACGAAATTAAAAAAAAAACTTATATGTAGGTAGGCTGACAAATTGAAAGTGCAGCCTCATAACATCTAATGAGGATAAGTATGCAACCAAAATGATGGGATTTGTATGCCAATCCTAGAAGTCTGGCTAACAAGATGGGAGAACTGGAGCTGCTAATGTAGGAGGAGGATTTTGACTTTGTGGGAATTTTGGAGACTTGGTTTGACAGCTATCATGATTGGCTGGCAACCATTCAGGGGTATTCCCTTTATCGCAGAGATAGATAGGGGTAAAAGGGGGAGGTACATGCCTATATATCAAGAACTATGTGCAAGTGAATATAAGGGATGATATCACAAATGGAGCTAGGGAGGAGGGGGAATCCCTTTTGGATAGAGCTTCAAAGGGAAGGTACTATGGGGAAAGTAATATTAGGTGAAAGCTATAGGCCCCCCAACCAGAGGGAGGAAGGGGAGACGGACCTCTTATCACTGCTTGGAATGGCGGCAAGGATGGGAAATGTCATTATAATGGGGGATTTTAATTATCTAGCTATAGACTGGGCAGAAGGAACAGTGTATTTATCTGAGGCTCACCATTTCCTAAATGTTTTGCAGGACAATTTCATGGGTCAGATGGTCAACGCACCAACAAGAAACAATGCATTACTAGACCTACCGATTACTAACAATACAGACCTGATCGCGGAAGTAGAAACATGGGATGTAGAAACAGTGACCACAGGTCAATTAGTTTCAGTATAAGGCTCGGTTCACATATTTGCGATGCGGGAAGGCTGCGAATTCGCAGCCTGTTCCCGCATCGCACACGCACCCCCGGCAGTTCACACTGCCATATGCGATACGCTGGGGGTGTCAATGTAATCTTAACGACACCCCCAGTTTGATTGCATATCGCAGTGCGATCGTGCAGTTCGCACAGGATCGGATCGCACAAGTGTGAACCGCTGTGCGATCCGATCCTGATGCGGCTGCAAAAATGCCTCCTGTGCGTGTTTGCTGCGGGAGCGATGCGAATTTAGCCATACAGTTTGTATGGCTAAACTCGCACCGCACAGCTGATCACATGTAATGTCGGAGCAGTGCGCTCCGACATTACATGCGAACCCCGCACACGCACAAGTGTGAACCGGGGCTCAATCATAGAAATAGGAAACACAAGGGTGATAAAAGGACACTGAATTTCAAAAAAGCCAACTTCCCTAAACTGCGCTTTTTGTTAGACGATATAAAATGGGATAGAATCTTAGGAAAAAAGAATACGGAGGAAAAATGGGAGTGCTTTAAGCCCATACTAAATAAAGGTAAGGGCCCTTAAAAATGATTTGCAGCATTCCAACATTAAAAAGAAATCAGTAAGCAATGTAAAAGTGCAATCAAGGTGGCTAAGGGCTCTTTCACACGGCCGCTCCGTGTGAAAGCTCCGCTGCGGGACATTTTTTTTTTTTCACGGAGCGGATGACATTTGTGTCATCCGCTCCATATGTCCGCACATCATCCCATCCATTTGCGGATGATATGCGGACATAATGTAAGTCTATGGCTATGGGCATTGCGGATGTCAGCGGGTGACACTGCTGACATCCGATTTTCCTTCCTTTCCGTTTTTTGAACGGAGGAAAAATAGGGTTCTGTTACGGAACAGAACTGAAAGGAAGAAAATCGGATGTCAGCGGATGGTATTCCGCTGACATCCGCAATGCCATAGACTTACATTATGTCCGCAAATCATCCGCAAAAAAATAGGATGATTTGCGGACACACGGAGCGCCGCGTGAAAGAGCCCTAAGATAGAACAAGAAAGGCACATAGTGGAAGAGAGTAAAAAAAAACCCCAAGAAATTCCTTAAGTATATAACCAGTAAAAAAGTGAGGCCAGAATATCTTGGTCCCATCAAGGACGACAAACAAAGAAAAGAGATTGCCCAGGGGACTTTAGATGAGGCTACACACTCGTAAAAGATCTATGTAGTATACCATATAATTAAAATGTTTTATTGAATAGACATAGGAATAGTAAGATACACCCCCCTGTATCAAGGACGACAAAGGAATCTGGCTATAGGGGCAGAGAGAAGGCAAAGATTCTAAATAAATTATTCTCTTCAGTCTTCACAAAAGAATTGGGGGGATACAGTAATCTAAACTGTAATGTTAAATTTAATAACATGTCACAGGAAGCCCCCTCATGATTAGCAGAAGACAGACTCAGAACTAGACTTGAAAAACTTAACATAAATAAGTCACTGGGACCAGATAGCTTACACCCGAGGGTCCTTAAAGAACTCAGCCAGGTGATAGCCAGACCACTGTTCCTAATTTTTATGGATAGTCTACTGACGTAAATGGTACCAGCTGATTGGAGAAAAGCAACGTGGTACCAATATTTTAAAAAGGGCAGCTACAGGCCGGTTAACCTAACATTAATAGTCATAAAGATATTGGAGGAGATGTTAAGGGACTATATACAAGACTTTAGTAATGAAAGTAGTAATAGTAATAGTAGTAATCAGCATGGATTCATGAAAAATTGCTCTTGCCAGACCAATCTATTAACCTCCTATGAAGAAGTGAGCTGCCATCTAGATAAAGAAAGGCCTGTGGATGTGGTGTATCTGGATTTTGCAAAGGCATTTGATACAGTTCCCCACAAATGGTTCCTGTACAAACTAAGGTATGTAGGTATGGACCATAAGGTGAGTACCTGGATTCAAAGCTGGCTTTAGGGGCGAGCTCAATCTCTGTATTTGCGGATAATACTAAATTAAGCAGGGCATTAATGTCTACGCAGGATGTGGAAACCTTACAAGAGGAACTTAACAAAATAATGGGGTGGGCATCTACATAGCAAATGAGGTTTAATGCTGGAAAATGTAAGGTAATGCATTTGGGTGCCAGAAATATGAACACAAGTTACTCACTAGGGGGAGAGCCTTCAGGGGGAATCTAAGATGGAAAAGGACCTAGGGGGTCCTAGTAGGCAACAAGTGCTGCAATGGCATGCAACGCCAAGCTGATGCAAGCAAAGCCAACAGAATACTGGCATGTATAAAAAAGGGGATTAACTTGAGAGATAAAACGATAATTCTCCCACTCTCCTGCCCCCACACAGAAGGGCAACAAAGCTAATAAAGGGAATGGAGGACTTCAGCTATGAGGAAAGAATACAAGTATTTGTAAGATCCTGGCACTATCAGTGCCTCCTATCACATCATTTCCGGGTGCGTTCCATCTACCTAGGTAGATGAAGCACATGTAGGTGTGTTTCCCTTTAAGAGTGCTGACATCATCATGAGGCGCCGGACTGAACAGCTACCGGATCACTCCTTACTACTGGACTTTGCTACTGCTAACTATCTAGTGATAAGTACCCCACAGGGGATCCCTTACTAACTTTACTTCACTATCATCTACTGCATATATCAAGACTATCTCTATCTAAGCTATTCCTATCATCTGCATAGATTGTGAGCTCTTGGGACTACCATCAACTATCTTTGCACTGGGTTACTCTATCTTCTATACATGATTGTTAGAACCTATCTGCATACTGCCATCACCTACCACTCTCTTGAATACTATTACTGAGTGCTCACCATACTATCGCCTGTCTCTCACCTCTATACTATCATATATTCTATCACTCCAGGAACATCATATAGAGTGTATGTATATTGCATAACCAGGCTGTGCACGGTGATGAAGTCCTGAGAGTTGGATATGTTGTTCAACAGAATCTCTACACGATTACGAGTGTAACAATTCTGCAGCTGCAAATCCATTCACTAACAAAAAACGCATGAGCGTTACAGATTGAACGAACCTTTAAAAAAAAATATGGATTCAGCAGAATTGTCCACTCAAGTGACACAGTTAACACAACAAGTAAATGAATTAATACTTGCTCTCACTGAGGTAAAAGAGGAAAATCAGACATTGAGACAGCAGATAGCCCGTATTTCACAGCCTACTGCCGCTCAACCCCCAGAACCTCTTGTCTTTCTACCAGACAGGTTTGATGGTTCCCGTTCCTCTTTTCTTTTTTTTCGAATGGATTGTGAGCTCCTATTTATCCTTAAGCCCTGGACCTATCATAATGACTTTATTAAAGTTCGTGCTGCCATTAATTTGCTTTCTGGCAAAATGAAAACATGGGCATACCAGAAACTGCAAGAAAAAAGTCCGATCCTAGACAATTGGGAGTAATTTGCAATTGCGATGCACTCCCAGTGTCTCCCCTCCCAAAAATCTACTCCTAAACCTGCTCCAGGTAACCGCAGACCCCGGGTACCTAGGGAAAAAAGAAAACCAAATGAATATGGTGATCCTGCCTGGTCATGGTACAAGCCTGCCTTAAACAGTCAGCCTTGTCACTCTGACACATCTCATTTGAACCCTGATCCTACAGAAATTGATGAGGAGCCTATGGAGATTGGTGCCGTACATACTAAGTTGTCCTTACAAAAAAAAGATCACAGGAGAATCTGTGGCCTTTGTTTTTATTGTTGAGAAGGGGGACATTTCATTAAATCTTGCCCAACCAGACCCTCTAGGCCATGGGTGCTCAACCTGTGGCTCTCCAGCTGTTGCAGAACTACATATCCCATAAGGCATTGCAAGGCTGACAGGTAGAAGCATGACTTCCAAAAGCAGAGGCATGATGGGACTTGTAGTTCCGCAACAGCTGGAGAGCCACAGGTTGAGCACCCATGCTCTAGGCCTAAGGCTCTCCCAATGGAGGCCAGGCGAATCCGAACTGTCTTCCCTGAAAAACAGCCTGGAAATTACCAAGGCTGTTGCCAGCCCTGTCCCCGTTCTATATCAGAGAAGGACACCCAGAAATCGGCAGATGTTGGTATAGATACTCCTATTTTGGCAAGCACACTTATAGCTCCCAATGAAAACATTGAGATTCTTGCACCTGACTGCGTACGCGCTTCTAATGGCACAGTGGTACGTAGGAAGGATCTAAGGTTATTTGAAGAAGCATTGGTTGCTATGACTACTTCGGATGTTTATGCGTCCGATTAGTGAGGGGTTCATATAGCAGCCTACCTGATCTGATTCTCAGATCGGTTACCAACCTGATCCGATTCTCGTATCGGCAACTAGTCCTATCCGATTCTCACATCGGTTTCCTACCTGATCCGATTCTCATATCGGCAACAAGTGATCCGATTCTCAGATCGGTTACCAACCTGATCCGATTCTCATATCGGCAACAAGTGATCCGATTCTCACATCGGTTACCAACCTGATCCGATTCTCGTATCGGCAACAAGTCCTATCCGATTCTCACATCGGTTACCAACCTGATCCGATTCTCGTATCGGCAACAAGTCCTATCCGATTCTCACATCGGTTACCAACCTGATCCGATTCTCATATCGGCAACAAGTCCTATCCGATTCCCACATCGGTTACCAACCTGATCCGATTCTCGTATCGACAACTAGTCCAATCCGATTCTCACATCGGTAACCAACCTGATCCGATTCTCGTATCGGCAACAAGTCCTTTCCGATTCTCACATCGGTTACCAACCTGATCCGATTCTCGTATCGGCAACTAGTCCTATCCGATTCTCACATCGGTTTCCTACCTGATCCGATTCTCATATCGGCAACTAGTCTTATCCGATTCTCATATCGGCAACCAGTCTTATCCGATTCTCACATCGGCAACCAGTTTTTTTCCGATTCTCACATCGGCAACCAGTTTTTTCCGACTCTCGTATCGGTAACCAGACCTACCCGATTCTCATATCGGCAACCAGTCTTATCCGATTCTCACATCGGCAACGAGTCTCACCCGATTCTCATATCGGCAACCAGTTTGTTTTTTCCCGATTCTCATATCGGCAACCAGTCTTATCCGATTCTCGCATCGGCAACCAGTTTTTTTTTTCTTCCGATTCTCACATCGGCAATCAGTTTTTTCCGATTCTCACATCGGCAACTAGTCTTATCCGATTCTCATATCGGCAACCAGTCTTATCCGATTCTCACATCGGCAACGAGTCTCACCCGATTCTCATATCGGCAACCAGTTTGTTTTTTCCCGATTCTCATATCGGCAACCAGTCTTATCCGATTCTCGCATCGGCAACCAGTTTTTTTTTTTTCCGATTCTCACATCGGCAATCAGTTTTTTTTCCGATTCTCACATCGGCAACTAGTCTTATCCGATTCTCATATCGGCAACCAGTCTTATCCGATTCTCGTATCGGCAACCAGCTTATCCGATTCCCACATCGGTAACTAGCCTTAGAGGCCTTCCGGAGCCGGCCTTACGGGGGGGGGGGGGGTACTGTAAGATCCTGGCACTCTCAGTGCCTCCTATCACATCATTTCCGGGTGCGTTCCATCTACCTAGGTAGATGAAGCACATGTAGGTGTGTTTCCCTTTAAGAGTGCTGACATCATCATGAGGCGCCGGACTATACAGCTATTTAAACCACCAGCTTTCACTCACATGTGTTCGTTCAATGTGCCTTGATGCTTACCTGCCTTGTGAAACCGCATGTTCACCTTACCTTGTCTTGTGCTGCCGGAGCTTCCAGCTATACCCTTTACCTGAACTGAACCGGAACCTCGCTAGGGATCCCGTATCTCGCTACCGGATCACTCCTTACTACTGGACTTTGCTACTGCTAACTATCTAGTGATAAGTACCCCACAGGGGATCCCTTACTAACTTTACTTCACTATCATCTACTGCATATATCAAGACTATCTCTATCTAAGCTATTCCTATCATCTGCATAGATTGTGAGCTCTTGGGACTACCATCAACTATCTTTGCACTGGGTAACTCTATCTTCTATACATGATTGTTAGAACCTATCTGCATACTGCCATCACCTACCACTCTCTTGAATACTATTACTGAGTGCTCACCATACTATCGCCTGTCTCTCACCTCTATACTATCATATATTCTATCACTCCAGGAACATCATATAGAGTGTATGTATATTGCATAACCAGGCTGTGCACGGTGATGAAGTCCTGAGAGTTGGATATGTTGTTCAACAGAATCTCTACACGACTACTGAGTGTAACAATTCTGCAGCTGCAAATCCATTCACTAACAAAAAACGCATGAGCGTTACAGTATTGAACTTATTCTCCCTGGAGAGGAGATGCTTGAGAGGCAATATGTTATCAATGTACAAATACCGTACTGGCGACCCCAGTATAGGGAACAAACCTTTCAGCAAAAGGGAATATAAAAAAACTCCCGGCCATTCACTAAAATTAGAAGAGAAGCAATTTAACCTTAAACTGCATAAAGGGTTCTATACCATCAGAGAGGTAAGGATGTGGAATTCTCTTCCACAAGCAGTGGTATCAGCAGGCAGCATTGATAGTTTCAATAAACTTTTAGATGGGCACCTTAACAACTGCAATGTACTATTGACATAAACACTTATACACACACTCATCATAGGTTGAACTGGATGAACTGGTGTCTTTTTTCAACCTCACTATGTAATATACAAACGTATAAGTCTGGTGCCCCGTATGCATCCCTGCATGCAAAAACTAGGGAGGTGGCCCTTATGGACTGGCTGCTACTGCTCATGAGTCATGCGCTGTGCTCTGCAATAATTAGGTCCCAGAAGAGAAGGAGGGACAGTGCTATGCAGGAGCAGAAGTAAGGGGAGAGGAGTCAAGTCATAGTAGATGTATTTCTGAATTGCTGGACTTGCTGGCAGCTGGAGAAAGTGGGAGACATTAAAGTATTTGAACAACAAGCCAAGATGGCTTTAGGGCTCTTTCACACGGGCGGTCCGATCAGATCCGCCTGTCAGTTTTTTAGGCGGATCTGATCGGATCCTCCATGCAGCTCTATGGGGCAGCGGGTGTCAGCGGAGGTCACCTCCGCTGACACCCGCTGCCATCCGCATCCGATCCTGTGCTGAAATCTGGACAGATGGAAACCCTATTTTTCCATCCGTTCAGTAATCGGAGCGGAGCGGATCTGATGAGAGCGGACAAGCGGTCCGCTCTCCTCCGATCCCCCATAGAGGACAGCGGGTGCTGAGACACCTCCCTCTCTGCTCTGCAAGCGGAGACGGAGCTGTCATCCGCCCGGCTCAGTGGGGATCGCGGATCGATCCCCGCTGAGCAACACGGATCCGCCTGCGGAGGCGGACCGTGTGAAAGAAGCCTTACTCCTATCTTGTGGGTTTTGCCCCGGAGCAGTGTAGGTTAGTTTACATGGGCTTGAACACAGGCCAAAAAGCAAATATGTGAATGGAATTGTCCACAAATATCATCAGCACCCAAGCAACGATAAATTACAGAATTTAAAAAAAAAAACAAGTTTTTTCCTGGAGAATGGATAATTATCATCAGGTGTAAAGTGGCAATCAAACTTGAAACTGCTGCTTGCTGCTGCTCCACTTGAGATGAAGGGGTGTCTCTGAGAAAAAGAAGCAAGTGTAGCACCCTCTAGTTGCTAGAAGTATAGATAGATTTTTTCTGTTTAGTGTAGGTAAATTTGTGCAGGCTTGGCTGGCAGCCAAGCATGTCTGTGTTTTTCCTGGGTTGGGCAGAGATCCAGAAAGAGCTGGATGACTCGGATATCTTTAACCAAAGAATTCCGGCATTTTGTATTCAAAATTCATAAATTCCCATAGACTATTCCCATATATAGGTGGTGTCACCATAACCAAGCATATACTAAATTACAAAAAAACACATAGACAGCTGACCGGAAGAACTAGGGTTTACTTTTGTGACAATCAATTCATAGTAGGGTTAAGTAGAAAATTTGTAGTTTTATTATGGTTAAGTTTCAAAAGATTACACAGTAAAATCCGTAAACTTCCAGCAACACAAAGTCACTTAGGTAAGCCGAGGCGCCAACATGGCAGTGCATTCAAGACTCATGAAAATTAAACATAAAAACAAACATTCAGATGATCGTCCAGAGGCCAGATGTCCAAACACACATGGCTGTCACGCGATAATCATCGTTTTATTCTATCAAGTATTGTACAAGACCACCTTATTTTAAAGTGGCAGTCGGTGTGTGTATGGCCCTGGGGGGGCTAGAGCTCAAGAGTAATGGGTACATTGCAACGCGGGAGACTGCCTTAAAATATTCAGCATGAGGTCATTGTGTCAATAGAGAGTCAATTATTGGATATTGTAATGATATGCAATTTCTTCCCAGCTGGTATTAACGATAAGTGTCTACCATATATTGTAGTCTCATTAGAAAACACTAAATAGTATGTATTCCCTAAAAAAAGGTCAGAGGAAGTCTCTCTTGCTAAAGGAGCATATGTTGATCACTGTATTGTGAGGCAGCATGTAGTTTGCCTACTGAGCCATAATATCAGTATGGTTACAGTGTGATTCCAGCAGCAAGGAATATATTGAGCGGGAACGGAAAGAAGCAGTCTTGCAAGTAAGTGCATACAGCTAAAGCACTTCATGCAGCCAGTCCATTGCACTCACGAGTGAGTCTCAGCAAGGTTGTATAATAATTACATATCCTGAGGGCTGAGCCAGATTGTGGAGGAATGATCAATACTCTACCACACAAGCGGGGCTTTAATACGTTCTGTGCTTTCAGTACCATCTGTAGTATACAGATCACTATCCACTGACCATCCGCTCCTTAGATGATGTCAACACTCATGCCATCGTTATACTGCTTGGACACCCTCAAATCGACTCCCTACCCCCCACCAGGGCATCTCACGAGTGACCTCACGTGACGCAGATGAGGTCAGCGCATTTTGCTAGGAATGTAGTGTAGCTTCGTCTGGATTATTCACAGGCAGCATCACTGAGATCTCCCCCCTACTTCTCAAACTTAGTGGAAACTTACAGAATGGGAGGGGAGATAAGGTGGAGCTGCCTGGAGTATTCTGAGGGCCGTGACCAATCTCCAACCTGGGTTGGCAGGGGGCAGGCCCCCTCAAATTTTCTGGGTCAGCACTGTTGGGGAGGAATATGTTCGGGTGGAAGCTGGAGATGAGTGTTAGGCTGTCAGTGACCTTTAAGGGAGCTCCCCAGTCTGGGGGGGGTGACCTTGGGCCTAGGCTCGGGTGCGGACAGGACCCTCTTCAAGACACACAGAGGTGTCCTGACCAGGAGGCCCTGGAGCAAGGAAAGGACAGTGGGAGAACACTGCCAGGCCCATCTCCAGGAGGACAAGGAACAGCCAAGAGTGCTAGTGAGTGACAGAAAGTCAGGAGGACTGGGATGGAGCAGTCTGGAATGGGTGCAGAGCCAGTCAGGAGCACTGTGGTGGCACAGGGCAGTGGAAAGGGGTAGCTGCCACCAGAAGGGATGGCAGTGCCTGAAAAAGTGGTACTGGGAGCAGTAGTCACAGATAAGACAGCTAGCACTAAAGACTTCCATTTTAGCTACACCATAGGGGCCCGTGGTCCCTGCCTGCAAAGGGCATTCTACCAGACCCAGCTGAGATTGTGCTGAGTCTGAAACCTGTGCTAGCTGTACCTGGGATTGATAGTCTGCAAGCAAGTGTGTGCTGGAGGTAGAAGAGGAGAGAATATATATACTGGAATGTATATAGTTCAAGTCCTTACAGAGTTTCTTCGATCAAATGAGCATCCCATATGTGTCATGGTCTTACCTTCTTGCTGTTCTCCTTCGTTTGACATGTGCTGGCGGCCATCTTGGTTTCTGGGTTTCTTGTAGCCTCCCACCCTGCGGCTCCTCCTTCCCACTGGGAGGAGCTGGATGCCTAGCTCATATATATAGGAGGTCTGTGGCTTCAGTTCCTTGCTTGGTCCTCCTGTGTTCACATGCTTCTAAGACTGCTGCTGCTTCTGGTTCCTGATCCTAGCTTCGTCTGACTACCCTGCTGGTTCCTGATCCTGGCTTCGTCTGACTACCCTGCTGGTTCCTGATCCTGGCTTCGTCTGACTACCCTGCTGGTTCCTGATCCCGGCTTCGTCTGTCTACCCTCCTGGTTCCTGACCTCTGGCTTCGCAAGGACTCTGCCTCGGTTTCGCCATTCCGTTTGGACTTCTGCTTTACAGCTTGATTTTCAATAAAGCCTTCATATTTTCACTTATCTGTTGTTGTACGTCTGGTTCATGGTTCCGTGACATTAGGACCAAGCCATGAATTCTGACGGTACAGGGCCATCCTCACTACCCACGCTGGTTGCCAGACTTGATCAGCAGGATCACCTGTTGTGTCGGTTCGCCGTGGCGTTGCAAACCCTGCTTGAACGCACGGCTCATTTCGCTCCCGTTGCCGATGGGTCGGTTGTCGCTCCTGGGCCCGCTCCTACTGCCGCTTCGGTTGTTGCGCCAGAGTCTACCCCGTCACCTGTTGTTGCGCCTGCGGTGTTTCGGGGTATGACCGGTTCTGCCCCCCTTCCACAGCGCTTTGGGGGAGAGCCAACTCAGTGCCGAGGTTTCCTTAACCAGGTGGGCATTTATTTCGAGTTGCTGCCACATGCCTTTCCTACTGAGAGATCAAAGGTGGGCTTCTTAATTTCGCTGCTCTCGGACAAGGCCTTGGCCTGGGCCAGCCCTTTATGGGAGAACAACAATCCGGTGGTTGCCGAGTTTTCCGGTTTTGTTGCTTCTCTTCGGAGGGTATTCGATGTGCCGGCTCGTGCTGCCTCTGCTGCGAAGCTCCTTATGTCCATCAGACAGGGTTCACGATCCGTAGCTGAATACGCTACCCTGGCAGCAGAGGTGGGCTGGAATAATGAGGCTCTGGTCGCTGCTTTCTCTCATGGTCTCTCGGATGCCTTGAAGGATGAGGTTGCAGCTAAGGACCTACCAGTGGAGCTCGAGTCTCTTATTTCTTTCTTAATTTTGATTGACACCAGACTCAGGGAGAGACCTTCCTTTAAGGAGAGTCTGCGGAGGCCTCCTAACAGATTGGCGCCTACCTTTGCTGTCCCACCCGTGCCTCCCTCTCCTCCCACGCCTCCTGGGGATGACTTGGCTGGGGGTGAACCCATGCAGCTGGGCTTTGCTCGCCTGTCCGAGGGGGAGAGGGTACTCCGAAGACGCGAGGGTCGATGCATGTACTGTGGTCTCGGTGGGCATTTTCGGTTGGCATGTACGAACCGTCCGGGAAACGCTCGCACCTGAGATCCTGTTGGGGGCAGATCTTGGGTGGAGTCTCCTCGTCCCCGGTTTCCCGTGTTGACAAACCACTGATCACTGTTGTCCTCTCCTGGGTCGGGGGCTCAGTGACGACCCAGGCGTTGGTGGACTCTGGTGCTGGTGGTTTGTTCATTGATAGTGTGTTCGCTGCCGCCAATTCCATTCCTCTGCAGGCCCGAGGTTCTCCACTGGCTCTTGAGGCGATAGACGGCAGACCCTTTCTGCTGCCACACGTGACTCATGAGACCCTTCCAGTGGGGATAGCCATTGGTGCTGTTCACAGAGAGTCGGTCTGCTTCCAGGTTATTTCGTCTCCACACTACTCGGTGGTCTTGGGGTACCCCTGGCTCCAGAAGCATAATCCGACTTTCGATTGGAGATCGGCCGAGATCCTCTCGTGGTCACCGCAGTGTGGGGCTAGTTGCATCCATGGGCCTGTCAAGTTGCTGTGTACTTCCTCGGACTCTCTGTTGCCTCCTGAATACGAGGAGTACCGGGATGTATTCGATAAGGTGCGCGCGGTTGCCCTACCTCCGCACCGCCCATACGATTGTGCCATCGAGTTACAACCTGGTGCCGTTCCTCCTCGTGGCAAGGTCTATCCACTGTCGGTAGCGGAGAATGAGGCCATGGAGGAGTACGTGAAGGAGGCGCTTTCACGCGGACACATTCGCAAATCCTCGTCCCCGGCAGGGGCTGGATTTTTCTTTGTGAAAAAGAAGGGCGGTGAGTTGAGGCCTTGCATCGATTACAGGGGTCTCAATCGCATCACGATCAAGAACGCTTACCCGATACCCTTGATTTCCGAGCTGTTCGATCGCCTTAAAGGGGCCACGGTCTTTACCAGACTCGACCTGAGGGCGGTATATAACCTCGTAAGGATCAAGGCGGGCGATGAGTGGAAGACTGCGTTTAACACCAGGACCGGTCATTATGAATCCTTGGTTATGCCCTTTGGGTTGTGCAATGCGCCCGCAGTCTTTCAGGAATTCATTAACGATGTTTTCCGTGACCTGTTGCAGCAGTGTGTGGTGGTCTATTTGGATGACATCTTGGTATATTCTGAATCCATGGAGACCCACATTCTGGATGTCAGACGAGTGTTGCAACGGTTACGAGAAAACAAGCTGTTCGGTAAGCTTGAGAAATTCGAATTTCACCAATCCCAGGTAACCTTCTTAGGTTACATCATTTCCGCTGAGGGGTTCTCCATGGATCCTGAGAAGGTTTCGGCTGTCTTACAGTGGCCCCAGCCCAGTGGTCTTCGCTCCCTGCAGCGCTTTTTGGGCTTCGCCAATTATTATCGGAAGTTCATCAGGGACTTTTCCATGCTAGCCAAGCCTCTCACGGATCTGACCAGGAAGGGCAGTAATTCCCAGGTCTGGCCGCTCGAGGCCATCCGAGCTTTTGAGGCTCTAAAGTCCGCCTTTGTGTCGGCTCCGATTCTGTCGCATCCCAACCCTGGGTTGCCCTTTGTCCTCGAGGTGGACGCGTCTGAGACGGGAGTAGGCGCCCTTCTGTCTCAGCGTAGAACACCAGAGGGTCCTCTGCTTCCTTGTGGGTTTTACTCCCGGAAACTGTCTTCCGCGGAGTGCAACTATCAGATTGGTGACAGGGAGTTATTGGCCATCGTGCAGGCCCTTAAAGAATGGAGGCACTTGCTCGAGGGTTCGGTTGTTCCGGTCCTCATCCTGACGGACCACAAGAATCTGACCTACCTTTCTGAGGCCAAGAGATTGACACCACGTCAGGCCAGATGGGCTCTGTTCTTGTCACGTTTTAATTACGTGGTCTCCTACCTACCCGGTTCCAAGAACATCAGGACGGATGCCTTATCACGGCAGTACTCCGACCTGTCCAGGGAGGAGTCGATTCCGACTTCGGTCATACCTCCGAATCCGATCCTGGCCGCCATTCGCACCAGCCTGACCTCTCCCCTGGGTGAGCAGATTTTGGCGGCTCAATCTGGTGCTCCCTCTGGGAGACCCAACGGCAGATGTTTTGTGCCTGAGGAGTTGCGCACTCGGTTTTGGCGAACCTACCATAACTCCAAGACCGCGGGGCATCCTGGAAAGAATCAGCTGTCCTGGGCTGTTTCACGTCTGTTCTGGTGGCCTTCCCTACGTTCCGACATCGCCGCATATGTAGCGGCATGCTCCGTTTGTGCCCAGAGTAAGTCCCCTCGGCACCTTCCGTTGGGCCTTCTGCAACCCATAGCCACCGGGGAGCGCCCATGGTCACACCTGGGGATGGATTTCATTGTGGACCTCCCTGCATCCCGAGGCCATACGGTCATTCTCATGATTGTGGATCGATTTTCCAAAATGTGCCACTGTGTTCCTCTCAAGAAGTTACCCTCTGCACAGGAGTTGGCCACGATTTTTGCCAGGGAGGTCTTCCGGTTGCACGGTCTGCCCAAGGAGATTGTGTCGGATCGGGGGAGTCAGTTTGTGTCCAGGTTCTGGCGCGCCTTTTGCTCCCAGTTGGGGATTCATCTCTCCTTCTCCTCGGCCTACCACCCTCAGTCCAATGGGGCCGCAGAACGATCCAATCAGGCCTTGGAGCAATTCCTTCATTGCTATGTCTCCGATCACCAAGACAATTGGGTTGACCTCCTGCCTTGGGCTGAGTTTGCCAGGAACACGGCGGTGAACTCTTCCTCTGGGACGTCTCCCTTCATGGCCAATTATGGGTTCCAACCTGCCGTGTTACCGGAGGTATTCTCTCCCCAGGATATTCCGGCTGTGGAGGATCACCTTTCCGCCCTACGTGCTTCTTGGGTACAGATCCAGGAGTCCCTTGAGGTCTCTGCGCAGCGCCAGAGACTCCAGGCTGATCGCAGATGAGCGCCTGCTCCTTCCTACCAGGCCGGAGACCGTGTATGGTTGTCCACCCGCAACCTCAACCTTCGAGTGCCCACTCCCAAGCTGGCGCCTCGCTTTGTTGGTCCCTTCCGAGTGCTTCGCAGGGTAAACCCGGTAGCCTATTCCCTTGCGCTTCTTCCTGGCATGCGGATCTCCAACGTGTTTCATGTCTCCCTGTTGAAGCCACTGGTGTGTAATCGTTTCACTTCCTCGGTTCCTCGGCCCCGTCCGGTCCAAGTGGGCAATCGTGAGGAGTATGAGGTGAGCAATATCCTGGACTCACGCCTGGTCCGCGGTCGGGTGCAGTTTTTGGTTCATTGGCGTGGTTATGGTCCAGAGGAGCGTTCCTGGGTTCCCTCCGCAGATGTCCATGCTCCTGCCTTGCTCCGAGCCTTCCACGCACGCTTCCCTCAGAAACCGTTCTTTACTCCGCGGAGGAGGGGCCCTTGAGGGGGAGGTACTGTCATGGTCTTACCTTCTTGCTGTTCTCCTTCGTTTGACATGTGCTGGCGGCCATCTTGGTTTCTGGGTTTCTTGTAGCCTCCCACCCTGCGGCTCCTCCTTCCCACTGGGAGGAGCTGGATGCCTAGCTCATATATATAGGAGGTCTGTGGCTTCAGTTCCTTGCTTGGTCCTCCTGTGTTCACATGCTTCTAAGACTGCTGCTGCTTCTGGTTCCTGATCCTGGCTTCGTCTGACTACCCTGCTGGTTCCTGATCCTGGCTTCGTCTGACTACCCTGCTGGTTCCTGATCCTGGCTTCGTCTGACTACCCTGCTGGTTCCTGATCCCGGCTTCGTCTGTCTACCCTCCTGGTTCCTGACCTCTGGCTTCGCAAGGACTCTGCCTCGGTTTCGCCATCCGTTTGGACTTCTGCTTTACAGCTTGATTTTCAATAAAGCCTTCTTATTTTCACTTATCTGTTGTTGTACGTCTGGTTCATGGTTCCGTGACAATATGGTGGTAGTGCAGCGTAGGAGACGACTACATTAACAAGCGGCCCCTATGGGAGTAGAGCTACGCAAGAAACAGAAGAAAGTGCAGCTTATTATAAATCTTTATTGTAAAAAATTAACTCAAATATGTCTTATGAGGAAAATGTGCATGTAAGTATCATTAGGTATAGGAGCACTGCACAGCTTTCCTATCCAGCCTGGATTCAGTTCTACCAGCTGGTAAGGAATCACCGCTACTTGGAGGTCCCTCCCTACTGACCGAGATCCAACTGGACCAGCTCAAGAAAGCCCTGTGATGTCATCCAATTAAGGTGGGCATGCTGTACCTACATGTTTTGGGGGGTCCACCCCCTTTCTCAAGCCTGAGGGACAGAAGATCATACGCTATGTAAAAGCTGCATTCAGCCAGGCCACAGTAGGAGGAGAATATGCCAAAAAGGGGGGCACGAAGAAAAAATTATGTGTGGAAAAGGGAAAGAAACAACTAAGATGGATGGCATATGAAAAAAGGCTTCCATAAATTGGGTGGGATACAGATAGAAAAAGGACCAAATGCATTCACACGTCAGGGAGAGTGGGTAGCCCACTGATAGAAGAAGAGCGAGAACACCAAATGAAAATGTAGCACCTTCACAGTTGCTAGTGTAGGTAAATTTTGTTTGGCTCCCCTGTAGGCAGTGCTTCAAAGGCTCTGCTACCTCCCCCTGTCTTTTGGAATCCACTGGATGTTTCCAGAACATAGTGGACAGAGGCTCTAGTCTAAATATTTATGAAGCTACCACTAACCCCTGAAAAGACAGGCCTAGAAGGTGGGGAGCCTTACTTTTTTGTAGCAAACCCATACATTTCCTGTAGCCTGGCACTCTGGGAGAAGAGTCCAGGGTCCAGCTGCCCTGCGCTGGGGGCTTTACTCCCCCCGGAACAGAAGAGAAGAAGTGAGAGCAAACGAGAGAGAGAGAGAAAGGAAGCTCCAGTACATCACTCAGCTACAGTTTCTGCTAGGCTGCAAACTGCAAGCCAAGCCTGAAGAAAAAGGCTATCACAGCAGCCTTCTGGATTCTAGGAGCTACTTAAAGAGACTGGGTACAAGCCAGCCATACATCCAAAGGAAGAGGAGGACAGTGAAGTGCAATACCTCACATATCTGGGACCAGGAATAGCTTAAGTACAGTGCAAGACAGCCAGGGGCATGCTAATATAACTAACTTTGGGCCTAGAGCAGGTGCTGTGTCTTCAGTATTACTTTTTAGGACTTTTATTCCCTGTGACAGCTGCATCATTACCCATACCTCCCAACTTTTTCAGATGGGAATCAGGGACGCCTATTAGCCATGCCTCCTCATTTCTTGATGATATTCTCTATTTGTTTATACCTCTGTGTAATTCATTTTGTTTCTGTATATTCACGTTGCTTATCCTTCTTACTTGAGGCACCCAAAGAAGATATTGGGAGACAATACATAAGCAGCCTCTACATGTAACCTCTCATATCCTTTGTCAAGGAACTTGGGAACAATCGGATTTTTTTTAATGTAATGTAGTCAGTAGGGTTGAGCGAACACGGACTGTATTATTCGTGTTCGTACCGAATAATTGGATTTTTGTTACCCGAACACGGACCCGAAAACTTTACTGTATGTTCGGGTAAAAATCCGTGTTCGGTCATTTTATTTCCGGGTTTTGCATGCATTGGCACGCTTTTCATGGCGGGCTTTCAACAGCCAATCAACAAGCGTTTAACTGGTGTGCCTAAGCCATCCCAGCCATGCCTACAAATGTATTAGTAGCTGTGATTGGCCGTCTGAAGCATGTGACCAAGTCTTTATAAGTTCGAGGCAGGGCCGCTGCGGCGTCATTCTGCTGTTTAGTTCAGGGAAAGAGCACACATCAACGTGCTGGCTGCTGATTAGGGACAGACAGGAAAAAAAAAACATTTGTGTCCGGATAGAATTGAGGGACAGGTCGGAGTGTGTTAGGCAGGGCGAGTTGTAGGCATTTTAGGGAGAGAGTCTGCTGATTTTTAGGGTCAGTTTTCTACGATCGATTTTGCTGTGTGGGAGGGGTTTGCAGTGACCGATCTACGATCTTATCAATCCTTTTAGGGAGAGAGTCTGCTGATTTTTAGGGTCAGTGTGTTCTACAAACTACAATCGATATTGCTGTGTGGGGTGGGGTTTGCAGTGACGGATCTACGATCTTATCAATCCTTTTAGGGAGAGAGTCTGCTGATTTTTAGGGTCAGTGTGTTCTACAAACTACAATCGATATTGCTGTGTGGGGTGGGGTTTGCAGTGACGGATCTACGATCTTATCAATCCTTTTAGGGAGAGAGTCTGCTGATTTTTAGGGTCAGTGTGTTCTACAAACTACAATCGATATTGCTGTGTGGGGTGGGGTTTGCAGTGACCGATCTACGATCTTATCAATCCTTTTAGGGAGAGAGTCTGCTGATTTTTAGGGTCAGTGTGTTCTACAAACTACAATCGATATTGCTGTGTGGGGTGGGGTTTGCAGTGACGGATCTACGATCTTATCAATCCTTTTAGGGAGAGAGTCTGCTGATTTTTAGGGTCAGTGTGTTCTACAAACTACAATCGATATTGCTGTGTGGGGTGGGGTTTGCAGTGACGGATCTACGATCTTATCAATCCTTTTAGGGAGAGAGTCTGCTGATTTTTAGGGTCAGTGTGTTCTACAAACTACAATCGATATTGCTGTGTGGGGTGGGGTTTGCAGTGACCGATCTACGATCTTATCAATCCTTTTAGGGAGAGAGTCTGCTGATTTTTAGGGTCAGTGTGTTCTACAAACTACAATCGATATTGGTGTGTGGGGTGGGGTTTGCAGTCACCCGATCTACGATCTTATCAATCCTTTTAGGGAGAGAGTCTGCTGATTTTTAGGGTCAGTGTGTTCTACAAACTACAATCGATATTGCTGTGTGGGGTGGGGTTTGCAGTGACCGATCTACGATCTTATCAATCCTTTTAGGGAGAGAGTCTGCTGATTTTTAGGGTCAGTGTGTTCTACAAACTACAATCGATATTGCTGTGTGTGGTGGGATAGGAGATAGGCAGGTGTCAGTGGTCCACATCCATTTTGCTGTGTGTGGGGTGCAGTGAACACAATCTTTTTGGGGTGCAGTGAACACAATCTTTTTGGGGTGCAGTGAACACAATCTTTTTTGCCCACTGAGGAGGAGGGAGAAAAGTATTTCTCTATCAGGCACTGTGTGCAGCGTTTTTCCTTCAGCTGTGCTGTGCTGACTGATCATACACTGCTGTGTTCAGTTCACATGTGCTATTATTGAGTGGTTTCAAAAGTCATACACTTTTTTTCTATTCCACTATTCAATATACAGCCTTGGGTTAAAAAAAAATTAAATTGTGGCCTGCAGCAGAGCTGAATGATATTTGGGGTTTTTGGGGTTCATCTCATACTTCTGAAGATTTGAGGGTGCTGCCTGTTCCAAACTCCTCCTACTCCTCATCCAGCCTTTTAGGGGTACAAACAATAGAAATTGGGGCCTAGTGTGCTTCTGTACGTGTGAGATACATACACTTTTTTTGATCATATTTTCTATTCCGCTATTCAATAAAAACCTTTGGGGATCAGTTAAATTGCGGGATAGTCTGTGTTGGTACGTGTGAGATCCACCTTTCCAAGTTTTTGGGGTTCATCTCATACTTCTGAAGATTTGAGGGTGCTGCCTGTTCCAAACTCCTCCTACTCCTCATCCTGCCTTTAGGGGTACAAACAACAGTAATTGGGGCCTAGTGTGCTTCTGTACGTGTGAGATACATACACTTTTTTTGATCATATTTCCTATTCCGCTATTCAATAAAAACCTTTGGGGATCAATTAAATTGCGGGATAGTCTGTGTTGGTACGTGTGAGATCCACCTTTCCAAGTTTTTGGGGTTCATCTCATACGTCTGAAGATTTGAGGGTGCTGCCTGTTCCATACTCCTCCTACTCCTCATCCTGCCTTTTAGGGGTACAAACAATAGTAATTGGGGCCTAGTGTGCTTCTGTACGTGTGAGATACATACACATTTTTGATCATATTTCCTATTCCGCTATTCAATAAAAACCTTTGGGGATCAATTAAATTGCGGGATAGTCTGTGTTGGTACGTGTGAGATCCACCTTTCCAAGTTTTTGGGGTTCATCTTATACTTCTGAAGATTTGAGGGTGCTGCCTGTTCCATACTCCTCCTACTCCTCATCCAGCCTTTTAGGGGTACAAACAATAGTAATTGGGGCCTAGTGTGCTTCTGTACGTGTGAGATACATACACTTTTTTTGATCATATTTTCTATTCCGCTATTCAATAAAAACCTTTGGGGATCAGTTAAATTGCGGGATAGTCTGTGTTGGTACGTGTGAGATCCACCTTTCCAAGTTTTTGGGGTTCATCTCATACTTCTGAAGATTTGAGGGTGCTGCCTGTTCAATACTCCTCCTACTCCTCATCCAGCCTTTTAGGGGTACAAACAATAGTAATTGGGGCCTAGTGTGCTTCTGTACGTGTGAGATACATACACTTTTTTTTAACATATTTCCTATTCCGCTATTCAATAAAAACCTTTGGGGATCAATTAAATTGCGGGATAGTCTGTGTTGGTACGTGTGAGATCCACCTTTCCAAGTTTTTGGGGTTCATCTCATACTTCTGAAGATTTGAGGGTGCTGCCTGTTCCAAACTCCTCCTACTCCTCATCCTGCCTTTAGGGGTACAAACAATAGTAATTGGGGCCTAGTGTGCTTCTGTACGTGTGAGATACATACACTTTTTTTGATCATATTTCCTATTCCGCTATTCAATAAAAACCTTTGGGGATCAATTAAATTGCGGGATAGTCTGTGTTGGTACGTGTGAGATCCGCCTTTCCAAGTTTTTGGGGTTCATCTCATACTTCTGAAGATTTGAGGGTGCTGCCTGTTCCAAACTCCTCCTACTCCTCATCCTGCCTTTAGGGGTACAAACAATAGTAATTGGGGCCTAGTGTGCTTCTATACGTGTGAGATACATACACTTTTTTTGATCATATTTCCTATTCCGCTATTCAGTAAAAACCTTTGGGGATCAATTAAATTGCGGGATAGTCTGTGTTGGTACGTGTGAGATCCACCTTTCCAAGTTTTTGGGGTTCATCTCATACTTCTGAAGATTTGAGGGTGCGGCCTGTTCCAAACTCCTCATCCTGCCTTTAGGGGTACAAATAATAGTAATTGGGGCCTAGTGTGGTTGTGTACGTGTGAGATACATACACTTTTTTGGATCATATTTCCTATTCCGCTATTCAATAAGAACCTTTGGGGATCAGTTAATTTGCGGGATAGTCTGTGTTGGTACGTGTGAGATACACCTTTCCAATTTTTGGGGCGCATCTCATACTGCCGAGGATTTGAGGGTGCTTCAGTCTGCCTCCTGCCTGTTCCGAACTCCTCCTACTCCTCATCCTGCCTTTAGGGTACAAAAAATTGTAATCGGGGCCTAGATTGTGTTTGTATGTGTGAGATACACCGTTTTGTAAAATTTCTCCTATTCCGCTATTCAATATACACCCTGTTTGAGTGTAAAAAATTAAATTGTGGGATAGTCTGTACCGGTACATGTGAGATACACCCTTTTAAATTTGTTTGGCGCATCTCCTTCTACCGCCGAGGATTGCAGGGCGCTTCAGTTTTTGCTCCTGTTTCCAACACCTCCTACTCCTCTTCCTCATCCTGCCTTTAGGGTACAAAAAATTGTAATCGGGGCCTAGTCTGTGTTTGTACGTTTGAGATACACCGTATTATAACATTTTTCCTATTCCGCTATTCAATATACACCCTTTTGGAGTGTAAGAAAATTAAATTACGGCATAGTCTGTATCGGTACGTGTGAGATACACCTTTTAAATTGTTTGGCGCATCTCCTTCCACCGCCAAGGATTGCAGGGCGCTTCAGTTTGCCTCCTGTTCCCAACTCCTCCTACTCCTCTTCCTCATCCTCCCTTTAGGGTACAAAAAATTTTAGTCGGAGCCTAGTCTGTGTTTGTACGTGTGAGATACACCGTTTTTTATCCTTTTTCCTATTCCGCTATTCAATATACACCCTTTTGGGGTAAAAAACATTAAATTGCGGCATAGTTTGCATATTTAACTGTCAGATACACCCGTGCGATACTGTTGTTGTTTTGTTCCGCTATTCAATAAACACCTTTCTAGGGCAAGATCATAAATTACAGAAATATGAGGAGACAAATAGGGGCCGTGGCCTGGGTCGTGGTGCTGCTGGTAGAGCTCCTGTTGCAAGGAGAGGACGTGGTCAATCTGTGCCAGCTACACGCACAAGTGAAACACCTTCCACAAGTGTGAGTAGGCGACAGAACCTGCAGCAGTATTTGGTAGGGCATAATGTGCCTCTAGACGTGATGAGGCCTGAAGAAGTACAGGCGATAGTAGATTGGGTTGCTGACAGTGCCTCCAGTTCCTTCACATTGTCTCCCACCCAGTCTACTGCAGAAAGGTCAGAGTTGGCACCTGCAGCCAATGTCCAACCGTCTTTCACCTCACCCCCTTGGAAATCAGGCAAGCAGTCTGAGCCACAATCCATACAGCAGTCTCTTGTTCTTGTTGAGGACTCTGTCAGCAGGGTTTCCCAGGGCCATCCACCTAGCCCTGCCCCATAAGTGGAAGAGATAAAGTGCAGCGATGCCCAACCACTTATTTCTCAAGATGAGTACATGCAAGGACCATCGCAGCACGTCTCCGATGATGACGAAACGCAGGTGCCAACTGCTGCGGCGTTCAGCATTGTGGAGACCGACAAGGAGGGCAGGGGTGAAGACTAGGTGGAAGATGATGTGGAGGACGATGAGGTCCTCGACCCCACGTGGAATGAACGTCATGCAGGTGACCTGAGTGGTTTGGAGGAAGAGGCGGTGGTCGCAAAGAGCCACCAGCACAGCAGAAGAGGGAGCAGGGTGCAGAAGCGGAGCGGCCGTGCCCTAGACACTACGCCCGCTACTGCCCAACGCAGCAAGGGAACGAGCGCACCAAAGTCAGCTCAAAAGAGTTCTCTAGCGTGGAAGTTCTTTAGAAAATGTGCTGATGACAGGACACGAGTGGTTTGCACCCTGTGCAATCAGAGCCTGAAGCGAGGCATAAACCTTCTCAACCTGAGCACAACCTGCATGATCAGGCATCTAAGTGCAAAGCACGAGCTGCAGTGGAGTAGACACCTTCAAAATCAAGAAACGTCTCTGGCTCATCCTGCTTCCTCTTCTGCTGCAGTCTCGGCCGCTCCAGCCACATCTGTAGTGATACCGGCACCTTCCACCCCGCAAACAGAGGATCTGTCAGCAACACCACCACCTGGGTCACCAACCGTCTCCACAATGTCCCGTGGAAGCGTTCAGCTTTCCATCTCCCAAACACTTGAGAGGAAGAGGAAATACCCCTCTACCCACCCGCGATCCCTGGCCCTGAATGCTTGGCCTTTGAAATGCTGTCATTCAAAATTCTTGGCCTTTGAAATGCTGTCATTCCGTCTGGTGGAGACGCACAGTTTTAAAAACCTTATGTCGGTGGCTGTCCCACAGTACGTCGTGCCCAGCCGCCACTACTTTTCCAGGCAAGCCATCCCTTCCCTGCACAACCAAGTGTGGGAAAAAATCAGGTGTACACTGCGCAACGCCATCTGTGGCAAGGTCCACCTAACTACCGATACGTGGACCAGTAAGCACGGTCAGGGGCGTTATATCTCCCTAACGGCACACTGGGTAAATGCAGTGGCGGATGGGCCTGAGGCGGATAGCAATTTGGCGCATGTCCTTCCACCACCGAGGATTGCAGGGCGCTTCAGTTTGCCTCCTGTTCCTAACTCCTCCTACTCCGCTTCCTCATCCTCTACCGCCTCCTCATCCGGACAGCGTAACACCTTCACCACCAACTTCAGCACAGCCAGGGGTAAACGACAGCAGGCAGTTTTAAAACTTGCCTGTTTGGGGAACAAACCACACACCGCGCAGGAGTTGTGGAGGAGCATGGAACAGCAGACAAATGAGTGGTTGCTGACAGCGAGCCTCAAGCCCGGCCTGGTGGTGTGCGATAACGGGCGAAATATCATAGCAGCTCTGGGCCTAGCCGGTTTGACACACATCCCTTGCCTGGCGCATGTGCTGAATTTGGTGGTGCAGAGGTTCCTTAAAAACTACCCCTATATGTCAGAGCTGCTGCAGAAAGTGCGGGCCGTCTGTGCGCACTTTTGGCGTTCTCACCCTGCTGCTGCTCGCCTGTCAGCGCTGCAGCGTAACTTCGGCCTTCCCGCTCACCGCCTCATATGTGACGTGCCCACAAGGTGGAACTCCACCTTGCACATGCTGCAAAGACTGTGCGAGCAGCAGCAGGCCATAGTGGAGTTTCAGCTGCAGCACACACGCGTGAGTCGCTCTGCGGAACAGCACCACTTCACCACCAATAACTGGGCCTCCATGCAAGACCTGTGTGCCTTGTTGCGCTGTTTTGAGTACTCCCCCAACATGGCCAGTGCCGATGACGCCGTTCTCAGCTTAACTATCCCACTTCTATGCCTCCTTGAAAAAACAATTCGGGCGATGATGGAAGAGGATGTGGCACAGGATGTGAAGGAGGAGGAGGAGGAGGATGAGGAGGTAACATTTCCAAGGCTTTCAGGGCAGTCATTCGCAAGGGGCTCCGAGGGTGGGTTCCTGCACACACAAACGCCAGGGACACAATTGTCCAGCAGGGGCACAGTTCTGGAGGATGAGGAGGAGGAGATGGAACCATGTTCACAGCAGGGTGGCACCCAGGCCAGCTCATGGCCATCACTGGTGCGTGGCTGGGGGGATACAGAGGACACGGACGATACACCTCCCACAGAGGACAGCCTTTCGTTGCCTCTGGGCAGCCTGGCACACATGAGCGATTACATGCTGCAGTGTCTCCACAACGACCGCCGAGTTGCCCACATTCTAACTTGTGCTGATTACTGGGTGGCCACGCTGCTGGATCCCCGTTACAAGGACAACGTACCGTCCTTAATTCACTCACTGGAGCACAATCGCAAGATGCGCGAGTACAAGCGCACGCTGGTAGACGCGATGCTGCTGGCATTCCCACCTGACAGCGGGGCCACAGTGGAAGCACAAGGCAGAGGAGGAGGAAGAGGAGGAGGAGGAAGAGGTCGCCAACGCAACCAGGGCACCGCCAGCACCTCAGAAGGCAGGGTTAGCATGGCCAAAATGTGGAAAAGCTTTGTCAGCACGCCACAACAAACAGCAGCACCAGCAGCTCATATGGAACGTCTTAGCAGGAGGCAGCATTTCACCAACATGGTGGAGCAGTATGTGTGCACACGCCTAGACGTACTGAATGAGGGGTCTGCCCCCTTCAACTTCTGGGTCTCCAAGTTGGGCACATGGCCTGAGCTTGCCCTTTACGCCTTGGAGGTGCTGGCGTGCCCTGCAGCCAGTGTATTATCTGAACGGGTATTTAGCACGGCTGGGGGCGTTATAACAGACAAGCGCAGCCGCCTGTCCAGAGACAATGTGGACAAGCTCACGTTCATTAAAATGAACCAGGCATGGATCCCACGGGACTTTTCCGTACCTTGTGCAGAATAGCGATGGATACCGACCTTACCCAGCCATTGTTCCATTTTTGCTCTTTCTCACTCTTTTGGGGTGTACCCTTATTTAACATTTGTGAAAAGAAGCAGTGTTGGCTACCTCGTCCTCCTCAGGGCCAGATTAACGTAGGGGCTATTGGAGCTGCAGCTCCAGGCCCCTACCTTTATATAGGCCCCGGGTTGGCCATATTCACTGTTACCGCTCTTCTGTCACTTGTAAACACAGAAGTCTGGCTTCTATGCTCGCTTCCCCAGGCAGCTCCCTCAGAACCTCCCCACACAGCACGAAGGCCGGACAAGGAGGGACAGTTGCCGATGCATGGATGTGTTTATGGGCTTCAGAGACAGCATCCCATGTGGAATTAGGCATGCATGACTGCACCCTTCCTCGTCTGGGTGCATGCCAAGGCACGGCCCTTAAGGCCCTTCAAAATCCTCAGCACCAAGCCCATGATGCTCTTAATCCGGCCCTGGTCCTCCTCCACCGCCGCTTCCACCTACTTCGCCCATAGGTGTGCGCAGCCTATTGCATTATATTATATTAAATACACATGCATGTGTTTGCCTACATGTACATGGCCCCGATACATTACTCTCCCTGCTGGCAAAGAGAAATAGAGCAGAGCAGGTCCGAGGGAGATCTTTCCCATCTCCTCACTGGCAAACAGAGCGATAATGCTATGTGCCCTAGGTGATTAGGGTGTGCCCAGGTACACCCAGCACACCCTGTGCACACGCCTATGACACCGCCACATCCACCACCACCTCAACCTCCCTCCTACTCCATATGGGCCTCGTCCTTCAGAGATGAAGAACATTGTTTTATTTTTCTGTTTTTTTTGTTGTTTTAAGTTATTTCCCTATCCACATTTGTTTGCAGAGCACTTGCCATGCTCTTAACTATGTTTTGCTGCCATTTGCAGCAGTCTAGCCCTTTCCATTGGTGTTTTAGAGCCATTTTAGTGCCTGAAAGTTCGGGTCCCCATTGACTTCATTGGGGTTCGGTGTCCGGGAAAAGTTCGGCAAAAGTCCGGGACACGGACCCGGACCTTTTTTTAAAGTTCGGCCGAACCCGCCGAACACGGACATCCAGGTGTCCGCTCAACTCTAGTAGTCAGTATCTGTAGTGCAGTTTTTTCTAAGGCGTACAAACTGACTTTTGGGGATGTTTATGATTCAATTGGCATGCTGAAAGTTGCTCAAATGTAGGCAAGAATTGCCAGATGATTGCTTAAAGTGTATTTTTTGAGTTGGTCTTACCATCCTTATGTCTAAGCTCTAAATTCAGAAATACACTGGATCCCTTACATGTGTGAAACAGAGAGCCATCGAGTTGCTGTTGCAGTACTGGACAAATAGCTGAAATGGTGATGGGTGAGCCATCCTACATGACAATAATATCATCTATCTAGCACCCCGTAGAAGATTATATGGGATGCAAATGAGTTATTGCTCCAGGTCACCTATAGTTAGATTGGCATAACTGGGAGAAAAACTAGCGCCCATAGCAGTACCCTGTATCTGAGGATAGAATTGTTTGTTGAAAGCAAAATAGTTGTGCTCCAGACAAAATCTTGTGCTTTCCAAAATAAAATTGTCTTGTGTATCATAGAGCCCTGAAAGGGTCACTAGAAACTGATTGAGCAGAAAGACCAACATCATAATGGATGGAGGTGTACAGTATAATAAGCTGACATCTAAAGATAACCAGTGATAGGATGGCTACCACCTGTACTGTTGCAAAGTTTCAAATCAGTGTACAGAGTCTTTAATGTAAGAAGGCAGAGCATGTATTAATGGCTGTAAAAAATATTCAATATATTAGGGCAGACCATTTGTAAGACTATCCATTAGTGCTAAAATAAGTCTGCCTGCAGAGTGTAAATAATTTTATGCACTTTGGAGAGATGATAAAAATAAGGAGTGGCAAAAAAATATTTAAAAACGAAAGGCAAATTCTCATTTATCAATCACTTTATTGGCCAAAGCTTCAATCAAAAGAGACTTTAGTTCAAACATGTATCCCTCTAAAAGCTCTGCAAGAAAGTTTGCAGTAAATGTGGCTATCTGAGAGTAGTCTATATGCTTCTGATATATAATCAGAGCAATCCTGGACCCCAAGCCCCAACCCCACCTTTATGGGCTTTTTTAATGATAATGTTGGTATTGGTCATAAGGGAATCAAGAGCTTTTTTTCTCCTGGCTATCCAAATTGTGTTGGTTCTGGTCATGATTATGGGGTTTAGGGACCGTGCAGAGCTTAGTCAGCCCCAGCATATGTCATAATAAAAGATATCTATGAAGGAACCTTTTGTGTGGGAAGGGTAAAATGTTGATACAGGTTTAAATTCAGTATGTTGTATATTGTTTATGTGGTAATAGTTCCCGTGCTATAACCTTAAATGTGGATGTTCGCTAACTGTCATCAAGCACCCATTTAGCTAATCCTTGGCTAATAAAATATTAAATGCAAGGTGATGTTGGTGCTGCACTGTTGTGCTGATGTCTACTATAAACATATGCAAGTAAAAATGTTTCCTGATAAAACGTCAAACTTAAATTATACGGTGACATAGGGATAAACGAATGAATAGCAAAAAACAATGCATTTAGATTGCAATGAGAAGTGACCAGTAATTCCGTGCCCATATAGTGCTAAAATAAACAATAGTGCAAATATTGTGCCAGGGTTAAACATTCAACATTAAATAAGTCCATATTACAGATTGTCTGTGTTTTTTTTTTAAAAAAGCATCCTTTCACCATGGGATATAAAAGATAAATCAAATCTTCAGTGTAAAAACACCTATGTGCTCATAGGCTGCTCACCTTACTGCTGTAAGGTAGCAGCATGAATTAGGTAACTTTGTGTGTAGATCTGTGTATCTCTGCTTGTGTCTAGGGGACCTCCAGTGCTTGGTGTGGCTTGTGGATCTCTATAGTGAATACACTGCTCCAAAAAATTAAAGGAACACTTTTTAATCAGAGTATAGCATCAAGTCAATTAAATTCCTGGGATATTGAGCCCATTTACCAAGGGTCAAAAAAATAGGAACCACAGGAAACAGTGTTTGACAAGTCATTATATTAAAAAATAGTGTCCCTCGATGTAAATCCATCGTCAATCACGATGCCCACCGGACCCGAAAAATAAAATAAAATATGCTTCCGCCTCTTAGGAGGCGTCCCGCTGAATGCCTTCGTTCCGCTTTGACAGCTCTTATATAGGCAAGGGGTGGGGCCACACGACTACACGACTACCTCACTCAGTGGCACTGCCTCCTTCTGATGTCACGTGACATCAGAAGGGGTGGTGCTACCTGGTGGCGTAGCCAGGTGGCTACGCCCCTTGCCTATATAAGAGCTGTCAAATTGGAGAGAAGGCATTCGGCGGGACGCCTCCTGAGAGGCTGGAGCATATTTTATTTTATTTTCTTCGGGTCCAGCGGGAGTCGTGTTTGACGATGGATTTACCTTGAGGGACACTATTTTTTTTATTTTTTAATAAAGAACTTATCGAAAACTACTTCCAGTGGTGCTTACTTTTTGACACTTTTTTTGGTAAATGGGTAGGGGTACTATGTGCTCCATACCCATGTACATAGGAGGGGGGTAGGATCTTGTTAAAGGGGGCTTCCAGATTCCGGGGTCGGGAAGAGGCCCTTGTCATCAACAAGGTGCTTTTGGCAAGCGGGCTGGTATGGTTCGGAGGGTGCTCGCTCATCCACCCCCCTTTCCTGGCCTTGCAGGCTGCATGCTCAAATATTTTTAAATTTTCAGTCAGTCAGCAACTCTCTGCTCTGCCCCCTCACTGAGAGTCTGAGCACTAAACTGACTGACCTCGCTATCCATTAACGACCTGCCCAATCTCTATTGTCTCACACTATACACGGCTGCTGTGCAAGCAGCAGCCTTATAAAGTGTGGGGGGAGGACTTAGCCCCTGAGCCATGATTGGCTGAAGGCACTCGGCCTTTGGCAAATCATGGCTCTCACAGTACATTGTGCTGTGGTTGGCCAAAGTATACAGGTCAGGTGCATGCTTTTGTCAATCATCAGCAATCAATGAACTGCAAGAGCTCAGTGCATTATGGTGCGCTCATCAGCGGGCGAACATCCTGCCGAGCGCCCCATTAGTTTGTGTGTTTAACTCAAACACACAGTCCATCCCTACTTATTTATATTTATGTTCATCTGAGCCATGCTTCAGGGATGCAGGGTTTGCTGACACTTATAGCCCACCACTACGATATGTTATCTTGCATTGTTTGGATTTTTAAAAATTTTTTATTTTTTATTGCCTGCTTGCTCTTATAAAATCACATACAATTTATTGGCAGTTATTAGCTATTATTAGGAGCTGATGACATCACATTGACGAAACGCGTAGAGCATCATTACGTCACTTGCGGTCATGTACTTCCGGTCCGTGGAACGCACAGCCTTCCGGAACCAGTGTTGTTTTTGCACAAGCTTTCTGTCCCTCGTTTGTTTGTGAGTATTGCTTCAATAAGTGTTTGGAATAAAAAAGTTTTTAATGGATTCACACTTAGGGAAGGCCTTGCGGTTCGGCCCGCGGTCGGTTCGCGGCAAACTTTGCTTGTTCGCACCCCGCCGATTTTGCGAACATATGGTGTTGTTCGCGGCGGCCATATTTGTTTACACTGGGGAGAACTTTGACCCATGACACAGCCATCAGGGGAAACGGGACAGCCAATTGAAACATTTCAGCACATGGACATACCCCCTACCTTATTAATAGACCTGACCTGGCGGCCATTTCACATTCCGCTTTTTGTCAGTGTAGGGAGAGGTTTGCTGTGTGCACCAGGGACAGATCGACACAAGTGTCACAAATCGCTCTGTTAAGGTCCACAAAAGTCATTTTAAGGGCTGGTATTTGGTATAGGTGTACTTTCTCATTTTTGTCATTGTAGGGAGAGGTCTGCTGTGTGCACCAGGGACAGATTCGTCAGTGACACAAATCTCTCTGTTAAGGTCCACAAAAGTCATTTTAAGGACTGGTATTTGTTATAGGTGTGCAGTGCACTATATAGGGGTGTAATCCACTTATAATATACTTTCTAATATAGAAAGCATATTATAGTGGATTTGTATTGTGCACTGTGCAGCATTGTGACTGGTGTGTTGAGCGTTTTCTGCAGCAATACTACAAACAGTGACAAAAGCAATTTTAAAGTATTGATAGACCAGTGGCCCCCCAATACCACATATTGAAGTGGGGTGTTATCTGAGTATACTTTTATAAGTGTATTTGTGTCCTGCAACAATATTGTCTCTTTTGCTGCATTAACTCTGCTACACACAGGGCCAAACTCACTGGCCAATTTTTTGTACAACTGGTGTGATAGACCAGTGGCCCCCCAATACCACATATTGAAGTGGGGTGTTATCTGAGTATACTTTTATAAGTGTATTTGTGTCCTGCAACAATATTGCCTCTTTTGCTGCGTTAACTCTGCTACACACAGTGCCAAACTTACTGGCCAATTTTTTGTACAAATGGTGTGATAGACCAGTGGCCCTTCAATACCACATATTGAAGCGGGTGTTATTTAACAGTATACTTTTATAAGAGTGTATTTAGTCCTGCAAAAATGTGGCCTCTTTTGCTGCGTTAACTGTGCTACACACAGTGAAAACAGTTACTGGCCAATTATTTGTAGAACTTGTGTGATAAACCTGTGGCCCACCAATACCACAGAATGAAGCGGGGTGTTATATACATTGTTCCACATATACTGCGCTTCTCTAGAGACTTTTGTCACAGGGTAATTTAAAAAATGACAGTCAGAGGAAGAGGTAGGCCCTTACGCAGGGGTGGTAGGGGTAGGGTAGGAGCAGTAGGCCGGAGCCAAAGTGTGAAGTTTCAGAAGGTGCGCTCGATTACATCAAAGGACGCACCAGACTTGGTTGAGTGGTTCACTCAGCCTTCCTCTTCTGCACCCTCCTCATCCTCTCTATGTGCACCCTCTTCACTCTGTGCTGTGTGCACCCCCAAAGACACCACCACCAACACCACCACCATATTCCCTCCGCTTTAGTCACTGGAATTATTTTCCGATCCATCACAAGACATTTGGGATGCGCAGCCATTGTTGGCATCGGATCAGCCGCCAACAGCCGCCACTCAGCAGTCTGACGACAGTCCCCAGATCAGCCCGAGGAGGTTGGTCCCCACTGTTGCTGCCTACTCCGAGATCTCGAATGTTAGTGGTGGGGAAGGTGACGTGGATGATGACGTGTCTATGGAAGTTACAAGGGTGGCCACGAGAGGAAGAGGAGGGGAGTTCAGAGGAAGAGACAGACCAGCAGATAGGGGGGAGAAGCAGGCGGAACTTGCATTGCACAGGATGGACACAGCAGACTGCAAATGTATCAGGAGCGAGCCATCAACCATGTACAGTCACATCTGGCTCTCCCAGGATACCGACACATGGTTCTGCAGTGTGGGCTTTTTTTATTGTGTCCGCTGCTGACAACAGTGTTGCCATCTGCAGCCTTTGCAGTCAAAGCATAAGTCGCGGTAAGCCCAACCTAGGGATGACCGCCTTAAGAAGGCACCTGAACTCCCATCACCGAGCCCCATGGGAGCAATGCCGTCAGAACCCACAAAGTCATACTCCAGGCTCTCACTGTCCAGCCTTTTCTCCTTCTCCTCTCTCCTCACAACTGTCCTCCACTCCACCTTCCATCATGTCATCCTCCCGTTGTTCTGGAAAAAGGCAGGCTTCCCTGGCCCAAATGTTGGAACGTAAAAAAAAAAATGATGATGCCGGATAACCCTCTTGCCCAACGTTTGACTGCTGGCTTGTCGGAACTGATAGCCCCCCAACTACTGCCATATCAACTGGTGGACTCGGAGGCCTTTCAGAAATTTGTGGCCTTTGGAACACCACAATGGAAGGTCCCAGGCAGGAAATAATTCATTGCAGAAGGGCATTCCAGAGGAGTATGGCCATGTTCAGCAGCAAATTAATGTATGTCTGGCACACAGTGTTGGTGCCAAGATACATCTGACCACAGATACATGGTCTATCAAACACGGGCAGGGAAGCTATATCACTTTTACTGCCCACTGGGTGAACCTTCTGACGGCCGTCAAGCATGTAAACCGAGGCACCCGTGTAGATTTGGTTTTACTGCCACGGATTGCATGCAGGCCTGCCTCTTCTTCTCCTCCTCCTACTCCATCCTTCCTCTCCTCCTCGGCTGGCTCCTCCTTTACCGCTGCTACCGTCTCTTCCGCTGCACCGCCCAAGAGCCCCAGAACCTATTCCACATGCCAGGTGAGACGTTGCCATGCTGTGCTGCGTTTGTTGTGCCTGGAAGCCAAGAGTCACACTGGTCCTGCACTCCTTTCAGCTTTGCGTTCACAGGCAGATCAGTGGCTGACACTGTTTAATTTGACAGTTGGTAAAGTGGTGTGCGACAACGGTGCCAATCTACTGAGCGTGCTGAAACAGGGCAAAATAACACGCGTGCCATGCATAGGACACGTCCTGAACTTGGTGGTGCAGTGATTCATTGCCAAATACCCTGGGGTCCAGGACATCTTGCGGCAGGCCAGGAAAATCTTGGGCCATTTCAGAAGATCTTACAGAGCCATGGCTCCCCTTGCTGACATTCAGCGGCGACACAACCTGCCCGTCAGGCATCTTATTTGTGACTGCCCGACTCGATGGAACTCAACGTTGCATATGCTTGATAGGCTGCTCCAGCAGAAACATGCAGTTAACGACTAACTGTCTGAACTCTGCGGCAGGACAGGTTCTGGGGAGCTTGGTTTTTTTTCACCTCGCCAGTGGCTGCTCATGCGCGATGCATGCAGACTTCTGCGGCCATTTGATGAGATCACCAAAGGTCAGTCACAGCCAGGGCACCATCAGTGACATCGTACCTTACTCCTTCTTTCTGGAGCGTGCATTGTGTCGTGTCATTGATCAAGCCGTCGAGGAGCAGGAAGATGAGGAAGTCGCAATGTTGGATGAATTCCCAGGGGGTGCTACGCCATCTTGTAAATACATGTATTTGACATGTATTTACCGGCTGCTGTCTGTTCTGGCTGATTTAGGAAAAGAAAAAAAAAATTTTTTGCTGTAAAAAAAAAAAAAAACATTTAGGGCAATGTTTCCAACTGTAATGCTTCTGTTATGACATTGTCCATGTGGTGGGACTATTTGTGCACAGCTAGTAAGTCTTTTGTGGCTGCAAATATGACCTAAAGTTTTTTAAAGTTCGCCTCCCATTAAAGTCTATGGGGCCCGACGCAAACTTGCGGTTCGCGGACATTTGAGAAAGTTTGCGGCTAACGTTCACAAACCGCCCTGGCTGATGTTCGTCCATCACTATTCACACTATGAGACATCTGTTTCCATTTCTGCATACCTGTGGTAACTTACTGGAAATGAGTACCTTAAGAGATTGGCGTTTGTGGTCCATATCAGAGGTCTCTACTGTTGGGCACATATAAGAGAAGATATACAGTTCTGTGATCAATGCCTAAGACCCCTGCTGGGCTTCCTCTTATTGGTGAGATTGGACCTTGGTGAGAGGGGGAGCACTAGTGTACCCACACTCTTGGTTGATCACTGAAGATTGCAAATCACTAGCACTGAGTTTTTTGATATTTTGCACTTTATCACTTGAAGAAAAAATGTTAATGTTTTGCATACTTCTGTTTATGTTGAGTATTTTTTTTTTGTATATAATATATATACATATATATATATTCCTTAATTACTTTCTACTGTCATCCAATTGGCACCAAGTCATATTGACATTTTTTGTCTTTTGGTTTTATTTATGCATCCTTTGCACTTGAGCACTTTATGAGCAATTTTGATTTTACAATTGTTTATTGTACTTCGTTTGAACACCATATTTTATTATTGGCACATGTGAGATCTTATGAATCTAGTAGCACACCTTCATTAGTATTTTATCTAATACCTGTATTTTCGTGTATTTTTATCTACTGCTTTGATACATGTGTAGCTTCTCTCTCAGGCAGCACCACCTATTCCTCCCTTTGAGTTCTACTAGTATTGGCATGGTCCATGCTCCTCAGGACGACAGTGGTCAGAACACAACAGTAGTATTAGCATGGTCCAAGATGTGACTTTTAATATAGAGAAAATGAATCATATACACAAAGTATAAATGTAATGCGGCAAAACCAATGGAATTGCTTTTTTGCACGGGTCAAATCAATAGTTCTCAAAAGCTGGAAAACAGCCAGATGACATCCATCTACAGCTGTGCTTTTAGCACCTGCGTGCTTTACTGCCAATTACCTCCATACACATATCCTGTCATTGTCTTCTGCCCAGTCTCTAACCCTCTTGTTGATACTTCTTATTGATCTATTTACTCTCCCTGGCTCTTTCAGATGCTATTTTGAGTGCATTTTTCCTCTTTGCTTTTTCCTTTTTTCTTCCTATAGATATGTTTCTGCTTCAACTGCTGACATGCATTTTTTTTTTTGTGGATCACATTGTCAGCACGTTTATAGTGCTGCAATTTTGTATTCTGAGGTACAAGATGATGTCACATTTTAAAAGACTGAAAAAAGAAAGTGGAAAATCTGTAATGATCGGATATTTGTATTTGATAACCTTTCATTTGATAACCTTACAAACAGTGAGCATCATTTGATATATTACTGTTCAAGTTAAATCAGATGCTACAACAGACAGGGTAAAAAACTAAAATTCCTAGTGGATTATGAACAGGAAATGTACCAATTAAGGCAAACATTTGAATCCCAGAGTTCAAATTTTTGTCATTAGAACATACAGACAGATGAATCAGTTATTATTGTGTTAGCATCTGAACACTAGAGTTACAATGTCATCTTGTTCGGAGGAGACCTTATGGCTAGATTAGTGTAAAGTGAAATTAGGTACAGGACAGAACGCTTGGCCGGCTTCTGTCGGAAGAGCATGCTGGAAAACCGATCAGCACTTTCAGCCAGCGGCGGAGCTGTCAGTTTTTTTTTACTTTCAACCCACTGGGTTGAATGAAAAAAAACTATTAGCGTGTGCCAGGCTTTAGTCAAGTCCATCAAAATCGAATAAAAATCCACGCTCAGGTTACAAAATTTCAATGGAAAGCTGCTGACACAGTACTAAGATACTGAATATTGAAAGTACTATAGTAAAAAGGTGCCACACTAATATCCAAAAAGTCCATATATCCAGAGGTGGGGGACTCAAGTTACTTGACTCGAGTCAGACTCGAGTCACCTTTTTGAGGACTTACGACTTGCTTGACAGAATTCATTAAATGACTCGACTTGACTTTGACTTGCGACCTATGACTTGCGACTTGACTTTGACTTGCGACCTATGACTTGCACTGACTTGACCCCTCCTGCTTTGGTGTGCCTCGACTGTCTCTCCGCTCTCCGCTGCACTGGTTGCTAGGGAAGGCCAGCCCGATTGGCATCTAGCAACCAGTGTCGTTCAGGACCCATCATGCACAGCGGAGGAGGATCCTCCTCTTCGGCTCGTCCTCCTCTCCTCCGCGCCAAGAAGACTGGCTCCACCCACCTCCTCCCTCATGTGCTGTGTGGCCGGCCGTGGAAGAAGGTAACTAGAGCCGAACGTACTGTTCTGTAACCTGATGTGCAGTTTTAAGGCTTGATTTGTGTATTTTCAATGTGTTGTCCTTTAAGCCCTATAAAAATACCCTCTTCCCACTGAATGGTGTTTTTTTTTAATTATTTGTGTTGATACATTTCCGAGGATTTCCCCCATGGCAGTGCCCAGATGATCCTCATGCCCTTTTTTTTTTTTTTTTTCCTCAATGTATCGTCAAGCAGCCTGGAAAAAGACAACAAAAATAGCTAGCTTCACTTTCCATGGACTCCATTAGGGTTCATCACTCACTTTGGGGTTTGGGGACTTCATGCTGGGTTGGCTGAACCTCCTAAAAACTGAACCCCTCCCATATGGCTCATCCCTATTAGAAAGCAAATAAGGGATTAAATGTTTACGCTTGCAAACAATTAATTATTCGTATATTGGCAACAGCAGTATTAAATATGATTACGGTAATCAGCAAATTTTTGGGACAAGAAACAGATTATGGATTAAATTATGAAGGTACCATTACGTTTACATGTTCGGGGAATAGAAAGGTTTACTTTAGGCTGAGGGAAATTAACATTACCTGTGCTATTATGTGCTAGCTATGTACATAGAGAACCCTGCATAAAAAAACTTGTTAGACATAGAAGGCTATTATTAAAATAAACACAATATAAAAATACAGATGATAAAAAAAAATATTCAGATTTTAACAGTTTTCTTTTCCACAATGAAATGCATGCAGAATGCCCTCACTCACTGGGGCTATGCCAATTGATCACTGGTTACATCTCAGGTTTAACTAGTCTAATCACTCAGACTGCTGCTATTCATGTGCAAACTTCTTCTTTCTTTTTTTTTTTTTTTTGTTTATGGACATTACAGCATGTCTCTAATATCTGATCAGTGATCACTCAACAAAGCACTTGTACAAAATTGAACTTTGCCTGCAGTTTGTCGTTAGAAGTATTCTTCTCTTAGAAAAACACAGTCCATGGGTAACATCAAGTAGTGAACACATGAGCCGTGTGTGTGCAATAGTACCTGATGCTTGTGAAAGAATTTATGAAAATTGATTGGTTGTGATATGTTTGTACAGAGATTTGTGCAACTGCATTGCATTAAAATACCAAAGTCTTGGTTAATGGATTGGGGGGGGGGGGTTACCAGCATACTGCCCAAACCTCACAGTGTATACAGTATTAGCCCAATGCTGTATACACTGTGAGGTTTGGGCAGTATGCTAGTAACCCCCCCCCCAATTCATTAACCAAGACTTTGGTATTTTAATGCAATGCAGTTGCACAAATCTGTACAAACATATCACATATAGTGTCCTGACAAGGATACAAACCAAGGACCCCAGTATCACAGAGCAGAAGTACTAACCACTAAGGCACATAAGATATGCAAAACTAAGAGAAAATATTGGCCATGGTATTGCAGTGCCACCACTATAGCACCATTAGAATTTTTACCCTCATCCATGCCAATTGTAATGCCTAATGTGCCATCCTCTGTGTGTGCCATCCTCTGTGTGTGCCATCCTCTGTGTGCCATCCTTTGTGTGTCATGTACATCCTCTGTGTGTGCCATCCTCTGCATGCCATCCTATGTGTGTGTGTGCCATCCTCTGTGTGTCATGTACATCCTCTGTGTGCTATCCTATACTTGCCATGTACATCCTCTGTGTGCCATCCTATACTTGCCATGTACATCCTCTGTCTATGCCATCACATACCTGCCATGTACATTATCTGTGTCATCCCATACCTGCCATGTACATCCTCTGTGTCATCCCATACCTGCCATGTACATCCTCTGTGTGCTATCCTATATCTGTCCTGTACATCCTCTGTGTGCCATCCTCTGTGTGCCATCCTATACCTGTCATGTACATCCTCTTGTGTGCCATCCTATACCTCCCATGTACATTCTGTGCCATGTGCCCTCCTGTACATGTCCTGTAAGTCATCTCACTGTGCCATCCTATATCTAATATGTACATCCGGTATCTCTGCCATCCAATACCTGCCATGTACATCCTCTGTGTGCTTCTCTCTCTCTCGTTGTACCAATAAATATCGCCTTATCGATAATTTGCATTTTTTTTCTCGTGGGTAATTGTGATCCCTCCAGCACCTTCTCCAGCCAGGCGGCCATTACCCAGCCGCACGCACCCCACCGAGAATCATTCTCTGTGACTGTGAAAGAGTCTTTCTTATTTGAATGAAGGAAAGTGAGTACAATTAATTTAATTTTATACATGCCCTAAATAATCACACATTACTATCTTCTGTGTGCCATGTACATCCTCTTTGTGCCATCCTCTGTGTGCCATGTACATCATCTGTGTGCCATCCTCTGTGTGCCATCCTATACTTGCCATTTAACATCCTCTTGTGTGCCATCCTATACTTGCCATTTAACATCCTCTTGTGTGCCATCCTATACCTCCCATGTACATTCTGTGCCATGTGCCCTCCTATACATGTCCTGTAAGTCATCTCACTCAAATTGGAGTAGATCAGTATTTTGACTTGATTTGTGACTTGACCAAAATAAATGACTTGACTTGACTTGCTTGACTTCTAGCAGTGACTCAACTTGACTTGCTTGCTTTTCGCCACAGTAACTTGGGACTTGCTTGTGACTTGAAGGTTACGGCTTGAGACTTGCTTGTGACTTGCACATGTGTGACTTACTCCCATGTCTGCATATATCTTCACAGGTGCTTGTATATGTAGAAATTCAAAAAACCTCAAAAGGCTGAGGGTGTAATTGCCATCATCTCTTCTCAATATTTTACAGATTATCTCCTCTTTGAATGGTATTTTAAGGGCAATTAATGACAACATGTGTTTAAAAAATATCATTTATTTTTGCATTAAAAATATATGACACTTGGAAGCTTATATAATAACATATCATAAAGGTCATTGTGTGTGAAGAGACCAATGACAGCATAACATAGATTTTTGGAATTACATAAATGGTGGTGTTCCCCATCTACTTGGTATTTGGTTCCATCACAGTTTGGTAGCATATAGAGATGTTTCCCAGTAGGTGGGGGTATTCAACGTGTTTCAAAAAATTATAAATAACATCTTCTGGAAAAAAAAGAATATTTTTTACTTTCTGCTATACAACATTCCCAATAAAAAAAAAATGTAAAAATCAAATTTTTTCATCATTTTAGGCCAATATGTATTTTGCTACAAAGTTTTGGTTTGCGCAAAAGTTATTGTGTCTACAAACTAGGGGAAAGATTTATGTCATTTTTATTCATTTTTTACTAGTAATGGCGGCAATCAGCGATTTTTAGCGGGACTGTGACATTGCGGCGGACAGATCGGACGCCTAACTGACATTTTTGACACTTTTGGGGGGACCAGTGACATTACTACTCAGTGCTAAAAATATGCACTGTTACTGTACTAATGACACTGGCAGGGAAGGGGTTAACACAGGGGCGATCAAATAGTTAAATGTGTCCCTAAGGGGGGCTTTCTGACTGTGTGGGGGATGGGCTTTCTGGATGAACACAGAGACCTGTGTTCCTAAATAAGAGGAACACAGACTCCCTGTGTTCATTACTGACAGAACAGCGGTCTGCCATGTTCTGTCTTCACAGGGAGCGATCGCAGGTGCCCAGCACTAAGGATGATCGAACTTTTGAAAAGTTCGGTTCGACCAGCACACCCGAATTTTCCAAAAGTTCGGTTCGGATTTCAGAACCCCATTGAAATCAATGGGACCCGAACTTCGGTAATCAAAAAACACCATTTTGAAGCCCTAAAACCCAATAAATGCCCCTAAAAAGTGCCTAGGGTTCTGGGTCATGCCCCATTAACTAATAATCACACAAAAAAAGTTCTTAAAAATTGTCATTTTTGATAAAAAAGCCAATTATTGAAAAAATTAAAAAAAAAAAAGAGATTTTTTGATTTTTACTTTGGATTTCGTATCTGGGTGGTCTAAAAGGTGTACATGTGAAGTTTCAGCTCCGTAGCATGTCCAGAACCATGAAAAAAAAAAGATAATTTTTCAGTAGAACAGGGATGTGGGTCAGGACCCTCCTTTAACTTTAACACCTATATGATCTTTTTTTCTGGTTCTGGACATGCTACAGAGCTGAAACTTCACAGGTACACCTTTTAGACCCCCCCCCCCCCCGACACAAAATCACACAAAAAAAAAGTTCTTAAAAATTGTCATTTTTGATAAAAAAGCCAATTATTGAAAAATTAAAAAAAAAAAAAAAAGAGATTTTTTTGATTTTTACTTTGGATTTCGTATCTGGGGGGTCTAAAAGGTGTGCATGTGAAGTTTCAGCTCTGTAGCATGTCCAGAACCAGAAAAAAAAAAGATTGTTTGTATTAGAAAACTTTCTGACAGGGGGTTTGCTTCGCTCCTGTAACACCTTGCCGGTTTAATAGAAGGCATTTTTTTGGGATCTTTGCAGTCAGGAAAAACATCTGAACTTGTGTATAGTGGTACTGTGCACAAGTTCTGATGTTTTGCCTGCCTCCAAAACCCCCCAAAAAATGCCAGCAAAAACACACCTGGGCATTTTTTTTTTTGACGCTAGCGTTTTTTTGGCATTTTTTTGGGTTCTTTTGAGGCAGGCAAAACATCTGAACATGTGTATAGGGGGTATATATACACATATATGTCTGAATATATACCCCTAGACATATATAGGTGTGATAGTAGCAGAAATATATTACTGTAAATGATTTCATTAGCGCAAGCATTTATTTCTGCTACTATCACACCTATATATGTCTAGGAGTATATATTCAGACATATATGTCTATATATACCCCCTATACACATGTTCAGATGTCATGTCTGACATCAAACATGTCCTCAAAAAAGCACTGGCAGTGGCAGCCCCTGCAGCATAAAAAATGCTTGGCTGGTGAGAAGCCATATTCCAGTTACGAAGCTATTCAGAGAAATGATCATTTCTCTATAGCGGTCACCCTGCTATGGAAGGGTTTTGTCACCCTGCCATAGCAGTCACTGCCAGTTAATCCTACACTACACTACGGTCCCCTTACACTTAACACTTTCCCTACAGAAGCTCAATTTTTGAAGCTAACTTAAGTGTAAAGGAGCACTCTAACTACACTAGATATCCCTTTCCTCACACTAAAAATAGCTAAATGACACTTTTAAAGTAAAATGAACAGAACTGCTTCCATTCTCTTTCATGTCCAGTATAACAATGCTAGGAATATGGCGGGGGCGATCTTATATACTGGGGGGGGGCGTATTCACTAATGATTGGTCTAGGGACCCCCTAGTCACTCCAATCACATTCCTAGCATTCTCCTGCCCCCTCAATTGGCTTTTGCTAATGGTTCTGGTCTAGTGTTGAGCGAACACGGACTGTATTATTCGTGTTCGTACCGAATAATTGGATTTTTTGTACCCGAACACGGACACGGACACTTTACTGTATGTTCGGGTAAAAATCCGTGTTCGGTCGTTTTATTTCCGGGTTTTGCATGCTTTGGCGCTCTTTTCATGGCGGGCTTTCAACAGCCAATCAACAATCGTTTAACTGGTGTGCCTTAAGCCATCCCAGCCATGCCTGCAAATGTCTCAGTAGCTGTGATTGGCCGTCTGAAGCATGTGACCAAGTCTTTATAAGTTCGAGGCAGCCGCAGCGGCGTCATTATGCTGCTTAGATTCAGGGACAGAGCACACATCAACGTGCTGGCTGCTGATTAGGGAAAGATAGGCAGGAAAAAACCATTTGTGTCCGGATAGAATTGAGGGACAGGTCGGAGTGTTTAGGCAGGGCGAGTTGTAGGCATTTTAGGGATAGAGTCTGCTGAATTATAGGGTCAGTGTCTTCTACAAACTACAATCGATATTGCTGTGTGGGGGGTGGGGTGAATCTGCACTCAATCCTGATCTACGATCTCTTCTCAATCCTGTTAGGGACAGAGTCTGCTGAATTTTAGGGAAACTGTGTTCTACAAACTACAATCGATATTGCTGTGTGGTGTGGGATTGGAGATAGGCAGGTGTCAGTGATCCACATCCATTTTTCTGTGTGTGAGCTGCAGTGAACACAATCTTTTTGGGCTGCAGTGAACACAATCTTTTTGGGCTGCAGTGAACACAATCTTTTTGGGCTGCAGTGAACACAATCTTTTTGGGCTGCAGTGAACACAATCTTTTTGGGGTGCAGTGAACAAAATCTTTTTGGGGTGCAGTGAACACAATCCTTTTTGGTGTGCAGTGAACACAATCTTTGTGGGGTGCAGTGAACAAAATCCTTTGTGGGGTGCAGTGAACACAATCTTTTTGGGGTGCAGTGAACAAAATCCTTTTTGGGGTGCAGTGAACAACATCCTTTTTGGGGTGCAGTGAACACAATCTTTTTGGGGTGCAGTGAACAAAATCCTTTGTGGGGTGCAGTGAACACAATCTTTTTGGGGTGCAGTGAACACAATCTTTTTGGGGTGGAGTGAACAACATCCTTTTTGGGGTGCAGTGAACAAAATCCTTTTTGGGGTGCAGTGAACAAAATCATTTTTGGGGTGCAGTGAACACAATCTTTTTGGGGTGCAGTGAACACAATCTTTGTGGGGTGCAGTGAACACAATCTTTTTGGGGTGGAGTGAACAACATCCTTTTTGGGGTGCAGTGAACAACATCCTTTTTGGGGTGCAGTGAACACAATCTTTTTGGGGTGCAGTGAACACAATCTTTGTGGGGTACAGTGAACAGAATCTTTGTGGGGTGCAGTGAACACAATCTTTGGGGGGTACAGTGAACACAATCTTTGTGAGGTGCAGTGAACACAATCTTTGTGGGGTGCAGTGAACACAATCATTGTGGGGTGCAGTGAACTCAATCTTTGTGGGGTACAGTGAACACAATCTCATACTTCTGAAGGTTTGAGGGTGCTGCCTGTTCCATACTCCCCCTACTCCTCATCTAGCCTTTTAGGGGTACAAACAATAGTAATTGGGGCCTAGTGTGGTTGTGTACGTGTGATATACATACACTTTTTTGGGATCATATTTTCTATTCCGCTATTTAATCAAAAACCTTTGGGGATCAGTTAAATTGGGGGATAGTCTGTGTTGGTACGTGTGAGAGAGATCCACCTTTCCAAGTTGTTGGGGTTCATCTCATACTTCTGAAGGTTTGAGGGTGCTGCCTGTTCCATACTCCCCCTACTCCTAGCCTTTTAGGGGTACAAACAATAGTAATTGGGGCCTAGTGTGGTTGTGTACGTGTGATATACATACACTTTTTTGGGATCATATTTTCTATTCCGCTATTTAATCAAAAACCTTTGGGGATCAGTTAAATTGGGGGATAGTCTGTGTTGGTACGTGTGAGAGAGATCCACCTTTCCAAGTTGTTGGGGTTCATCTCATACTTCTGAAGGTTTGAGGGTGCTGCCTGTTCCATACTCCCCCTACTCCTAGCCTTTTAGGGGTACAAACAATAGTAATTGGGGCCTAGTGTGGTTGTGTACGTGTGATATACATACACTTTTTTGGGATCATATTTTCTATTCCGCTATTTAATCAAAAACCTTTGGGGATCAGTTAAATTGGGGGATAGTCTGTGTTGGTACGTGTGAGAGAGATCCACCTTTCCAAGTTGTTGGGGTTCATCTCATACTTCTGAAGGTTTGAGGGTGCTGCCTGTTCCATACTCCCCCTACTCCTAGCCTTTTAGGGGTACAAACAATAGTAATTGGGGCCTAGTGTGGTTGTGTACGTGTGATATACATACACTTTTTTGGGATCATATTTTCTATTCCGCTATTTAATCAAAAACCTTTGGGGATCAGTTAAATTGGGGGATAGTCTGTGTTGGTACGTGTGAGAGAGATCCACCTTTCCAAGTTGTTGGGGTTCATCTCATACTTCTGAAGGTTTGAGGGTGCTGCCTGTTCCATACTCCCCCTACTCCTAGCCTTTTAGGGGTACAAACAATAGTAATTGGGGCCTAGTGTGGTTGTGTACGTGTGATATACATACACTTTTTTGGGATCATATTTTCTATTCCGCTATTTAATCAAAAACCTTTGGGGATCAGTTAAATTGGGGGATAGTCTGTGTTGGTACGTGTGAGAGAGATCCACCTTTCCAAGTTGTTGGGGTTCATCTCATACTTCTGAAGGTTTGAGGGTGCTGCCTGTTCCATACTCCCCCTACTCCTAGCCTTTTAGGGGTACAAACAATAGTAATTGGGGCCTAGTGTGGTTGTGTACGTGTGATATACATACACTTTTTTGGGATCATATTTTCTATTCCGCTATTTAATCAAAAACCTTTGGGGATCAGTTAAATTGGGGGATAGTCTGTGTTGGTACGTGTGAGAGAGATCCACCTTTCCAAGTTGTTGGGGTTCATCTCATACTTCTGAAGGTTTGAGGGTGCTGCCTGTTCCATACTCCCCCTACTCCTAGCCTTTTAGGGGTACAAACAATAGTAATTGGGGCCTAGTGTGGTTGTGTACGTGTGATATACATACACTTTTTTGGGATCATATTTTCTATTCCGCTATTTAATCAAAAACCTTTGGGGATCAGTTAAATTGGGGGATAGTCTGTGTTGGTACGTGTGAGAGAGATCCACCTTTCCAAGTTGTTGGGGTTCATCTCATACTTCTGAAGGTTTGAGGGTGCTGCCTGTTCCATACTCCCCCTACTCCTAGCCTTTTAGGGGTACAAACAATAGTAATTGGGGCCTAGTGTGGTTGTGTACGTGTGATATACATACACTTTTTTGGGATCATATTTTCTATTCCGCTATTTAATCAAAAACCTTTGGGGATCAGTTAAATTGGGGGATAGTCTGTGTTGGTACGTGTGAGAGAGATCCACCTTTCCAAGTTGTTGGGGTTCATCTCATACTTCTGAAGGTTTGAGGGTGCTGCCTGTTCCATACTCCCCCTACTCCTCATCTAGCCTTTTAGGGGTACAAACAATAGTAATTGGGGCCTAGTGTGGTTGTGTACGTGTGATATACATACACTTTTTTGGGATCATATTTTCTATTCCGCTATTTAATCAAAAACCTTTGGGGATCAGTTAAATTGGGGGATAGTCTGTGTTGGTACGTGTGAGAGAGATCCACCTTTCCAAGTTGTTGGGGTTCATCTCATACTTCTGAAGGTTTGAGGGTGCTGCCTGTTCCATACTCCCCCTACTCCTAGCCTTTTAGGGGTACAAACAATAGTAATTGGGGCCTAGTGTGGTTGTGTACGTGTGATATACATACACTTTTTTGGGATCATATTTTCTATTCCGCTATTTAATCAAAAACCTTTGGGGATCAGTTAAATTGGGGGATAGTCTGTGTTGGTACGTGTGAGAGAGATCCACCTTTCCAAGTTGTTGGGGTTCATCTCATACTTCTGAAGGTTTGAGGGTGCTGCCTGTTCCATACTCCCCCTACTCCTAGCCTTTTAGGGGTACAAACAATAGTAATTGGGGCCTAGTGTGGTTGTGTACGTGTGATATACATACACTTTTTTGGGATCATATTTTCTATTCCGCTATTTAATCAAAAACCTTTGGGGATCAGTTAAATTGGGGGATAGTCTGTGTTGGTACGTGTGAGAGAGATCCACCTTTCCAAGTTGTTGGGGTTCATCTCATACTTCTGAAGGTTTGAGGGTGCTGCCTGTTCCATACTCCCCCTACTCCTCATCTAGCCTTTTAGGGGTACAAACAATAGTAATTGGGGCCTAGTGTGGTTGTGTACGTGTGATATACATACACTTTTTTGGGATCATATTTTCTATTCCGCTATTTAATCAAAAACCTTTGGGGATCAGTTAAATTGGGGGATAGTCTGTGTTGGTACGTGTGAGAGAGATCCACCTTTCCAAGTTGTTGGGGTTCATCTCATACTTCTGAAGGTTTGAGGGTGCTGCCTGTTCCATACTCCCCCTACTCCTAGCCTTTTAGGGGTACAAACAATAGTAATTGGGGCCTAGTGTGGTTGTGTACGTGTGATATACATACACTTTTTTGGGATCATATTTTCTATTCCGCTATTTAATCAAAAACCTTTGGGGATCAGTTAAATTGGGGGATAGTCTGTGTTGGTACGTGTGAGAGAGATCCACCTTTCCAAGTTGTTGGGGTTCATCTCATACTTCTGAAGGTTTGAGGGTGCTGCCTGTTCCATACTCCCCCTACTCCTAGCCTTTTAGGGGTACAAACAATAGTAATTGGGGCCTAGTGTGGTTGTGTACGTGTGATATACATACACTTTTTTGGGATCATATTTTCTATTCCGCTATTTAATCAAAAACCTTTGGGGATCAGTTAAATTGGGGGATAGTCTGTGTTGGTACGTGTGAGAGAGATCCACCTTTCCAAGTTGTTGGGGTTCATCTCATACTTCTGAAGGTTTGAGGGTGCTGCCTGTTCCATACTCCCCCTACTCCTAGCCTTTTAGGGGTACAAACAATAGTAATTGGGGCCTAGTGTGGTTGTGTACGTGTGATATACATACACTTTTTTGGGATCATATTTTCTATTCCGCTATTTAATCAAAAACCTTTGGGGATCAGTTAAATTGGGGGATAGTCTGTGTTGGTACGTGTGAGAGAGATCCACCTTTCCAAGTTGTTGGGGTTCATCTCATACTTCTGAAGGTTTGAGGGTGCTGCCTGTTCCATACTCCCCCTACTCCTCATCTAGCCTTTTAGGGGTACAAACAATAGTAATTGGGGCCTAGTGTGGTTGTGTACGTGCGAGATACATACACTTTTTTTGATCATATTTCCTATTCCGCTATTCAATAAAAACCTTTGAGGATCAATTGAATTGCGGGATAGTCTGTGTCGGTACGTGTGAGAGAGATCCACCTTTCCAAGTTGTTGGGGTTCATCTCATACTTCTGAAGGTTTGAGGGTGCTGCCTGTTCCATACTCCCCCTACTCCTCATCTAGCCTTTTAGGGGTACAAACAATAGTAATTGGGGCCTAGTGTGGTTGTGTACGTGTGATATACATACACTTTTTTTGGATCATATTTTCTATTCCGCTATTCAATAAAAACCTTTCTAGGGCAAGATCTTAAATTACAGAAATTTGAGGAGACCGTCAAATAAGGGCCGTGGCCTGGGTCGTGGTGCTGCTGGTAGAGCTCCTGTTGCAAGGAGAGGACATGGTCGATCTGTGCCAGCTACACGCACAAGTGAAACACCTTCCTCAAGTGTGAGTAGGCGACAGAACCTGCATCAGTATTTGGTAGGGCATCAAACGCCCCTAGAAGTGATGAGGCCAGAACAAGTTGAGGCGATAGTAGATTGGTTTGCTGCTGACAGTGCCTCCAGTTCCTTCACATTGTCTCCCACCCAGTCTACTGCAGAAAGGTCAGAGTTGGCACCTGCAGCCAATGTCCAACCGTCTTTCACCTCACCCCCTTGCAAATCAGGCCAGCAGTCTGAGCCCCAAGCCATACAGCAGTCTCTTATTCTTTTTGAGGACTCTGTCAGCAGGGTTTCCCAGGGCCATCCACCTAGCCCTGCCCCAGAAGTGGAAGAGATTGAGTGCAGCGATGCCCAACCACTTATTTCTCAAGATGAGTACATGCAAGGATCATCGCAGCACGTCTCCGATGATGACGAAACGCAGGTGCCAACTGCTGCGGCGTTCAGCATTGTGGAGACCGACAAGGAGGGCAGGGGTGAAGACTGGGTGGAAGATGATGTGGAGGACGATGAGGTCCTCGACCCCACATGGAATGAACGTCATGCAGGTGACCTGAGTAGTTTGGAGGAAGAGGCGGTGGTCGCACAGAGCCACCAGCACAGCAGAAGAGGGAGCAGGGTGCAGAAGCGGAGCGGCCGTGCCCTAGACACTACGCCCGCTACTGCCCAACGCAGCAAGGGAACGAGCGCACCAAAGTCAGCTCAAAGGAGTTCTCTAGCGTGGAAGTTCTTTAGAAAATGTGCTGATGACAGGACACGAGTGGTTTGCACCCTGTGCAATCAGAGCTTGAAGCGAGGCATGAACCTTCTCAACCTGAGCACAACCTGCATGATCAGGCATCTAAGTGCAAAGCACGAGCTGCAGTGGAGTACACACCTTCAAAACCAAGAAACGTCTCTGGCTCATCCTGCTTCCTCTTCTGCTGCAGTCTCGGCCGCTCCAGCCACATCTGTAGTGATACCGGCACCTGCCACCCCGCAAACAGACGATCTGTCAGCAACACCACCACCTGGGTCACCAACAACCATCTCCACAATGTCCCGTGGAAGCGTTCAGCTTTCCATCTCCCAAACACTTGAGAGGAAGAGGAAGTACCCCCCTACCCACCCGCGATCCCTGGCCCTGAATGCCAGCATTTCAAAATTATTGGCCTTTGAAATGCTGTCATTCCGTCTGGTGGAGACGCACAGTTTTAAAAACCTTATGTCGGTGGCTGTCCCACAGTACGTCGTGCCCAGCCGCCACTACTTTTCCAGGCAAGCCATCCCTTCCCTGCACAACCAAGTGGGGGAAAATATCAGGTGTGCACTGCGCAACGCCATCTGTGCCAAGGTCCACCTAACTACGGATACGTGGACCAGTAAGCACGGTCAGGGGCGTTATATCTCCCTAACGGCACACTGGGTAAATGCAGTGGCGGATGGGCCTGAGGCGGATAGCAATTTGGCGCATGTCCTTCCACCACCGAGGATTGCAGGGCGCTTCAGTTTGCCTCCTGTTCGTAACTCCTCCTACTCCGCTTCCTCATCCTCTACCGCCTCCTCATCCGGACAGCGTAACACCTTCACCACCAACTTCAGCACGGCCAGGGGTAAACGACAGCAGGCAGTTTTACAACTTGCCTGTTTGGGGGACAAACCACACACCGCGCAGGAGTTGTGGAGGAGCATGGAACAGCAGACAAATGAGTGGTTGCTGCCAGCGAGCCTCAAGCCCGGCCTGGTGGTGTGTGATAACGGGCGAAATCTCATAGCAGCTCTGGGCCTAGCCGGTTTGACGCACATCCCTTGCCTGGCGCATGTGCTGAATTTGGTGGTGCAGAGGTTCCTTAAAAACTACCCCGATATGTCAGAGCTGCTGCAGAAAGTGCGGGCCGTTTGTGCGCACTTTCGGCGTTCTCACCCTGCTGCTGCTCGCCTGGCAGCGCTGCAGCGTAACTTCGGCCTTCCCGCTCACCGCCTCATATGTGACGTGCCCACAAGGTGGAACTCCACCTTGCACATGCTGGAAAGACTGTGCGAGCAGCAGCAGGCCATAGTGGAGTTTCAGCTGCAGCACGCACGCGTGAGTCGCTCTGCGGAACAGCACCACTTCACCACCAATAACTGGGCCTCCATGCGAGACCTGTGTGCCTTGTTGCGCTGTTTTGAGTACTCCACCAACATGGCCAGTGGCAATGACGCCGTTCTCAGCTTAACTATCCCACTTCTATGCCTCCTTGAAAAAACAATTCGGGCGATGATGGAAGAGGATGTGGCACAGGATGAGGAGGAGGAGGAGGATGAAGAGGTAACATTTCCAAGGCTTTCAGGGCAGTCATTCGCAAGGGGCTCCGAGGGTGGGTTCCTGCACACGCAAACGCCAGGGACGCAATTGTCCAGCAGGGGCACAGTTCTGGAGGATGAGGAGGATGAGGAGGAGGAGGAGCTGGAGGAGGAGATGGAACCATGTTCACAGCAGGGTGGCACCCAGGCCAGCTCATGGCCATCACTGGTGCGTGGCTGGGGGGATACAGAGGACACGGACGATACACCTCCCACAGAGGACAGCCTTTCGTCGCCTCTGGGCAGCCTGGCACACATGAGCGATTACATGCTGCAGTGTCTCCACAACGACCGCCGAGTTGCCCACATTCTAACTTGTGCTGATTACTGGGTGGCCACGCTGCTGGATCCCCGTTACAAGGACAACGTACCATCCTTAATTCACTCACTGGAGCGCGATCGCAAGATGCGCGAGTACAAGCGCACGCTGGTAGACGCCATGCTGCTGGCATTCCCATCTGACAGCGGGGCCACAGTGGAAGCACAAGGCAGAGGAGGAGGAGGAGGAGGTCGCCAACGCAACCAGGGCACCGCCAGCACCTCAGAAGGCAGGGTTAGCATGGCCGAAATGTGGAAAAGCTTTGTCAGCACGCCACAACAAACAGCAGCACCAGCAGCTCAGATGGAACGTCTTAGCAGGAGGCAGCATTTTACCAACATGGTGGAGCAGTATGTGTGCACACGCCTACATGTAGTGAATGACGGGTCTGCCCCCTTCAACTTCTGGGTCTCCAAATTGGGCACATGGCCTGAGCTTGCCCTTTACGCCTTGGAGGTGCTGGCGTGCCCTGCAGCCAGTGTATTATCTGAACGGGTATTTAGCACGGCTGGGGGCGTTATAACAGACAAGCGCAGCCGCCTGTCCAGAGACAATGTGGACAAGCTCACGTTCATTAAAATGAACCAGGCATGGATCCCACGGGACTTTTCCGTACCTTATGCAGAATAGCAATGGATACCGACCTTACCCACCCATTGTTCCATTTTTGCTCTTTCTCACTCTTTTGGGGTGTACCCTCATTTAAAATTTTTGAAAAGAAGCAGTGTTGGCTACCTCGTCCTCCTCCTCAGGGCCAGATTAATGTAGGGGCTATTGGAGCTGCAGCTCCAGGCCCCTACCTTTTATATAGGCCCCGGGTTGGCCATATTCACTGTTACCGCTCTTCTGTCACTTGTAAACACAGAAGTCTGGCTTCTATGCTCGCTTCCCCAGGCAGCACCCTCAGAACCTCCCCACACAGCGTGAAGGCCGGACAAGGAGGGACAGTTGGCGATGCATGGATGTGTTTATGGGCTTCAGAGACAGCATCCCATGTTGAATTAGGCATGCATGGCTGCACCCTTCCTCCTCTGGGTGCATGGCAAGGCACGGCCCTTAAGGCCCTTCAAAATCCTCAGCACCAAGCCCATGATGCTGTTAATCCGGCCCTGGTCCTCCTCCACCGCCGCTTCCACCTACACCGCCCATAGGTGTGCGCAGCCTATTGCATTAAGGTGTGCACCCCAAAGTTGAAATACACATGCATGTGTTTGCCAGCAGGGAGAGTAATGTATCGGGGCCATGTACCTGTAGGCAAGGAGAAATAGAGCAGAGCAGGTCCCAGGGAGATCTTTCCCATCTCCTCACTGGCAATGCTATGTGCCCTAGGTGATTAGGGTGTGCCCAGGCACACCCAGCACACCCTGTGCGCACGCCTATGTCACCGCTACATCCACCACCACCTCAACCTCCCTCCTACTCCATATGGGCCTCGTCCTTCAGAGATGAAGAAGAACATTGTTTTATTTTTCTGTTTTTTTTTTGTTGTTTTAAGTTATTTCCCTATCCACATTTGTTTGCAGAGCACTTGCCATGCTCTTAATTATGTTTTGCTGCCATTTGCAGCACTCTAGCCCTTTCCTTTGGTGTTTTAGAGCCATTTTAGTGCCTTAAAGTTCGGGTCCCCATTGACTTCAATGGGGTTCGGTGTCCGGGAAAAGTTCGGTAAAAGTCCGGGACACGGACCCGGACTTTTTTTTAAAGTTCGGCCGAACCCGTCGAACACGGACATCTAGGTGTTCGCTCAACCCTATTCTGGTCCAATCACGGGCTTTTAAAGCCCATTTCCTGAAGCATTGCATTTTGGGCGGTTCTGGTTGCCAAATTCCGAACTTTTTGGGCAAAAAGTTCTAAATTCGGCCGAACCTCGAACACCCAATGTTCGGGTCGAACCGATGGTGGACCCGAACCGTTCGATCATCCCTACCCAGCACACACAGCGGCCGCCAGACCCGCTGATTGGCTCCCCCTGTGGCAAATCATCATGTGCCCCACTAGCTGTCCCGCAGACAGAGCCAACCTGCCTTAGTATAAGTACGGTGGCTGGTGGGCAAGTTGTTAAACATAATTATAATCACTGCTCCTGAAAAAACTATAGTTTTTAAAAAAAACAATTGCATTGGTACATGTCCCTCAGGGCAGTACACAGACCCCTATACACTTTTTCTGACCAATTACTTGCATATAAGCCTTCAAAATGGGCACTTTTGATTCTTCCTGTTCAGCTCCCGTAGACTTCAATGGCGTTTGCTGGCGGGTTAGAACATTTCCCCTGTTTGGGAGTTCTGCTGCGAACCAAACGGGGGTGTTCAGCCCATGTCTAGTAGTAATGTCCAAAATACATAAATACCAGGATCCTGCTCTGTATTATAGTATTGTGTTACTTACCAGATCAACAGATAAAAAAGAAAAAACTAGCGCAATCACCACATTTAAGGATTGCTAAGCTGCATATTAATATATTTTTTCTGGGTTTAATGCTAATTTCATACATTTAGGCCCCTTTCACACATGCGGACTGTTCATTTCATCAGTTCAGTCACGTTTTTTTGTCATCATTTTTTTTTTTCAGTCAACATCGTTTTTTTTTTTTTGGCATCCCTTCCATTTGACCCCTCCCATTTCTCAGAAGCCCCACCCCTTATAGACTCCACCCATTTTGTCCCCTGTATTTTGCTTGCGTGAACAAATTCTCCCAATATATCACATATTAAGGGGTCCATCAGTACTAGTATATCCCATAATAGGGAACAGGGGCCCTATTATGGGATATACTGTGAGAGACACCCTATTATGGGATACACTGACTGAGAGTGGCACAAACCCCACAGTACAGACCCCTCAAGCACAAACCCCGCACAAACCCCTCAAGCACAAACCCCCTAGCACAAACCCCACAGTGCAGGCCCCCTAGCACAAACCCCACAGTACAGACCCCCTAGCACAAACCCCACAGTACAGGCCCCCTAGCACAAACCCCACAGTACAGGCCCCCTTTCAATGTAGTGACCAGCGTACATGCCCCTTTCAGTGTAGTGACCAGCGTACATGTCCCTTTCAATGTAGTGACCAGCATACATGTCCCTTTCAATGTAGTGACCAGCATACATGCCCCTTTCAATGCAGTGACCAGCGTACATGCCCCTTTCAATGCAGTGACCAGTGTACATGCCCCTTTCAATGCAGTGACCAGCGTACATGCCCCTTTCAATGCAGTGACCAGCGTACATGCCCCTTTCAATGCAGTGACCAGTGTACATGCCCTTTCAATGTAGTGACCAGCATACATGCCCCTTTCAATGCAGTGACCAGCGTACATGCCCCTTTCAATGTAGTGACTAGCGTACATGCCCCCTTTCAATGTAGTGACCAGCGTACATGCCCCTTTCAATGTAATGACCAGCGTACATGCCCCTTTCAATGTAGTTACCAGCGTTCATGCCCCTTTCAATGTAGTGACCAGCATACATGCCCCCTTCAATGTACTGACCAGCATGTTTGAGGTGGCAGTGAAGGGTTTAATATGCTGACCGACGTCTGTGTCCTCTCTGCGGGGTTTAGATTTAGCAGGGCTGGCTGTGGTAGGTGTAGCAGGGAGAGAGGACTCACCATCCAGCGTTGTGAAGGAGAAGGAGTGCTGCTGCTGCTGCTGACTGAAGACGAATCCTGCTTGTGAGGAGAGGAGCCGATCTGTCTGTGTGAGGGAGCCGTCAGCGCCATCTTGCCCTCGGCTCGAGTCTGACAAGGGGAAGAAGTTGGTGAGCTTCTGGGGCCCTTTGCGGAGCTTCCTGCGCCTGGACATTACCTCGGATGGCACGGAGCTGCGGTTTCAGGCTTCCATCCGCTCTGCTGACTAGCCACGCCCCCGGGATGTCCTCACTATGATTGGTCCAGGCTGGAGACTGGACCAATCACAGCCAGGACATCAGTAAAGTGGGGAGTGTCAGGGAGATTGGGGAGGGCGGCGCCCCTACGCCCCCTATAGACTGGCTGCCACTGGTTGTCACCCATTTTTCGTCAGTTGCCACCCATTTTTCATCAATTGTCACCCATTTGTCATCAGTTGTCACCCCTTTTTCATCAGTGGTCATCCGTTTTTCATCCGTTGTCATCCGTTTTTCATGCTGATTTATCCTCTGTTTTGACTGAATTATGGGAATTTTCCCATGATTCTTTGCTTTTCCCCAGAGTACATTGTGCTTATTTTTAGCTCTGATTACTGTAGAAATGTCACTGGTACCCCCAAAAGTGTCAAAAATGTCAGTTACGGGTCTGATCTGTCCACTGCAATGTAGCAGTCCCAAAAAAAAAACGCAGATCGCCGCCATTACTAGTAAAAAAAAATAAAAACAATAAAAATGACATAAATCTTTCCCGTAGTTAGTAGACTAAATAGCTTTTGCGCAAACCAATCAAAATACGCTTATTGCGATTTTTTTTACCAAAAATATGTAGCAGAAAACAAATTGACCTAAAATTTAAAAAAAATTTGATTTTTAATTTTTTGTTTTCGGAATGCCATATAGCAGAGTGTGAAAAATATTGTTTTTTTTTTTTTTTGCAAATTGTCGATCTTTTTTTGTTTATAGCACAAAAAATAAAAATCGCACGGGTGATCAAATACCACCAAAAGAAAGCTCTATTTGTGGGGAAAAAAGGATGTCAATTTAATTTAGGTACAGTGTTGCACGACCGTGCTATTGTTCGTTAAAGTAATGCAGTGCCGAATCGCAAAATAGGGCCTGGTCATTAAGGGGGCAAATCCTTCCCGTCTAAAAATGGTTAAACCAGTCTGCCCATTTTCCTCTGCATTTTCCTCCACAAATCTGCTGCTCATTGGATATTTCCCCTGTTTTTGACCATTCTTTGTAAACTCTAGAAATGGTTGTGCATGCAAACGCCAGTAGATAACTAGTTTATGAAATACTCAGACCGGCCCATCAGGCACCAACGTTCAAAGTTACTAAACCCAGGACCCTGCATTACCAAATCTGGTTTTCCACAGAACATGGAAATGCAATAGTTTTAGTAAATACAAGCTGCTCAATATTGTTTTTTCTTATTTGCAGTATATAGCAATATTGTGACTTCTATCAGTGTCTGAATAAAGCTTGTAGGAGGAATTTTCATTCTCCCATGATTGTCTTATGAGAATACAGGACCCCTGAACCTCTGTATGGACAGTGCTGATTGGCCCTATGCTTATCACATGCACCCTCCTAAGAAAAAAATAAAAAAAAATCTCTAGCAATATACACCATGCATAGCATGTGCAGCTTGCCCCCAAGGCTATGTTCTATCTGCAGATGGATTGGGGACAGAGGAATAAGGGGAGGATCAGATGACACAGGATTAAACAGCCTTTAGACACAATGCAGAGGATTAACCCCCTAGGTTCAACATTGAATACAACAAGTAGTGATCGACCGATATCGATTTTTCGTTGCCTATACCGAAATTTTGGCCATTGCATATCGGTATCGGCAGTTATGGGTCGATATTTTGAAAATTTTAAATTTTGAAAAATAAACACAATTTTTGACACAGATCTGTTACTGAACATGGTAATGTTTGTTTATTAACCACGTGACCTCCGAGATCGTCATCGTATGCCGGGCGGAGCAGTATTACCCAGGTGTCACTTACGGCAAGTGGGTGAGAGATACCGATCTGCCAGCAGATCTGCTAATGTGGAATTGCTTATATCTTTAATTTGTACATATGTGAGTGGCATATTCAATAACATTTGTAAACTGAATTATGCTATGTGACATCATTTTACCCTTACATGAGAAATATTTGGAATATTTGGAATATCGGCCAGTTCCAGGGCCGTTACAGATATATCGGCAAAAGTCAATATCGGCCCTCAATATATCGGCCTTGCTGATAATTGGTCGATTCCTAATAACAAGCATGCTTTACTGCATATACAGACTGCTTTTACTGTTGTGGTTTTAGTAATAGTTTATTTCCACTTTCTTCCCCATTCTGATGCTCATTTTGAACTTCAGAGAGCCATCTTCACTATGTCTAAATGACTAAATGCACTGAGTTGCTTCCATGTGATTGGCTGATTAGCAATGTGTGTTACAAAACAATAAAACAGTTGCAAAAAAAGTGGTCAGGGAGTGTATGGTAAATCTTATTATTTTTGTACTGCATCCATAATATTCTTTGCATCTGTTGTGCACTATGTTTAAACTTAGAAATAAAGCACATAGTTCTTGCATGCCAAATAAATTTTTTTGTGTCAGTGAAAGACAACAATGTATCCCAACATTGTAAAAAAATGGAGCCATGACATGTGAACAAAACATGTCACTCTATAGTATGTACTAAGTTCCATTTCAGTTTTAAGAACTCTCTGGCAAGCTTTTCAAATGCAGCACCTGAAAAAGAGGTAGAGAAGCGAGTGCTACAGATAGAAAAGTAAAAAGGATGTAGGCATTTTAGCCATTTATGTGTATTACCCTAAACTTGTAAATTCACTGGGTATCCAACAAGAGAATACAACAAGAAAATAAAAATGGTGACGGGGACCTCCACCATATTGACAGCCCCAGCTCTGTTCCTATGAGCTGTGTGGAGTAGGGTGATTCTTTTCCCTCCAATCAGCTCTAGGAACACTCCTCACTGAGCTTTGCAATGTGTGATTTCTGCTCTCAACCCCCTGTTTTATGAACTCTCAGACAAGCTACAGTATCTCACAAAACTGAGTACACCCCTCACATTTTTGTAAATATTTTATTATATCTTTTCATGTGGCAACACTGAAGAAATGACACTTTGCTACAATGTAAAGTAATGAATGTACAGCTTGTATAACAGTGTAAATTTGCTGTCCCCTCAAAATAACTCAACATACAGCCATTAATGTCTAAACCACTGGCAACAAAAGTGAGTACTTCCCAAGTGAAAATGTCCAAATTGGGCCCAATTAGCAATTTTCCCTCCTCGGTGTCATGTGACTCATTAGTGTTACAAGGTCTCAGGTGTGAATGGGGAGCAGGCGTGTTAAATTTGATGGTATCATGCTCACTGCATCATACTGGCCACTGGAAGTTCAACATGGCACCTCATGGCAAAGAACTCTCTGAGGATCTGAAAAAAAATGTGTTGCTATACATAAAGATTGCCTAGGCATTAAAAAGATTGCCAAGGCCCTGAAACTGAGCTGCAGCTCGGTGGCCAAGAACATACAGTGGCTTAACTGGACAGGTTCCACTCAGAACAGGCCTTGCCATGGTTGACTAAAGAAGTTGAGTGCATGTGCTCAGCATCATATTCAGAAGTTGTCTTTGGGAAATAGACGTATGAGTGCTGTCAGCATTGCTGCAGAGATTAAAGGGGTGGGGGGTCAGCCTGTCAGTGCTCAGACCATACTCTGCACACTGCATCAAATTTGTCTGCTTGCTTTCTTGTGCATCTTCTTTAGAAGAGGCTTCCTTCGGGACAACAGCCATGCAAACAGTTTGCTGAAGACAAGCATACTAAGGATATGGATTACTGGAACCATGTCCTGTGGTCTGATGAGACCAAGATAAACTTATTTGGTTCAGATGGTGTCAAGCCTGTGTGGCGGCAACCAAGTGAGGAGTACAAAGACAAGTGTCTTGCATACAGTCAAGCATGGTGGTGGGAGTGTCATGGTCTGGGACTGCATGACTGCTGTCGGAACTGGGGAGCTACAGTTCATTAAGGGAAACATGAATGCCAACATGTACTGTGACATACTGAAGCAGAGCATAATCTTTGGTGACTGGGCCTCAGGGCAGTATTCCAACATGATAACGACCCCAAACACACCTCCAAGACGAATCACTGAGGGTAAAGGTGATGGACTGGCCAAGCATGTCTCTAGAACTAAATCCTATTGAATATCTGTGCGGCATCCTCAAATGAAAGGTGGAGGAGCGCAAGGTCTCTAACATCCACCAGCTCTGTGATGTTGTCATGGAGGAGTGGAAGAGGACTCCAGTGGCAACCTGTGAAGCTCTGGTGAACTCCATGCCCAAGAGGGTTAAGGCAATACTGGAAAATAATGTTCGCCACACAAAATATTGACACTTCGGGCTCAGTTTGGACATTTCAACTTAGGGGTGTACTCACTTTTGTTTCCAGCGCTTTAGACATTATTAGCTGTGTGTTGATTTATTTTGAAGGCACAGCACATTTACACTCATATACAAGCTGTACACTCACTACTTTACATTGTAGCAAAGTATCATTTCTTCAGTGTTGTCACATGAAAAGATATAATAAAATATTTACAAAAATGTGAGGGGTGATACTTTATGTAAATGTAACACTTTGAACAGATGTGCTGCAGATAGGCAAAAAGCATATAAGCTAATTTGTGCCATTTCTGTATATCACCTTAAGCCACAATAACTAGCACTTATGAGGGCTCTTTATCACTGTAGAGATGTTTCAATATGTTAGAAAGTTTTAAAGCATAAGTCCACCCTAAAACTAAAATCCCTGCATCTAAAGATCTCCACATTCTAACAACAACCTATCTATTCAGAGACGTAACTAGCACCTCCAGGGCCCCGGTGCAAGAAACCAAAGAGGGCCCCCCTGACACCTCCCCCACCCATCAGTCCCCCGGGGCCCTTCCCTTCATGCCTGGGGCACTTCCCACTGATCCAGTGGGGGGGCCTTTATTACTGTTCCTCAGCCGGACTCTTTCACATGTTCTGCAGTGGGCACCCTTCCTGCCAACTTGGGTCTCCCCATGGTGGTGGAAAGCAAGAGATATGTCACCAGTACATCAGGCAACTCCATATAAGGGTCCAATGTAGTGGCTGAACTACCAGGGTTGCAAAGGTTGCACTTGTGGGGGTTCCCAATTCCCTCTTGCTGTCCTGCCCCTGCTATTGACCGGGTCGGTCCAGCGTCTCTGTCTTCATGGCAGCGCATTAGGATCCAGTGCTGGTTACATTATGGGGCTGATGGGCAAATGTGCGGGGGGGCTGGCACTACTGGTTGTAGACCGCTGAGCTCTCCGCCAGTCGCCTAGCAGTGATGACATTGCATAGCCTTCTCTGTTGACTTGCCAAATGGGATGTGATTTGGGCAATGCTCCCGATTGGATCGAATATATGGACATAAACACAGTATTTAATAGAATCAAAAGTACAATAATATATATATATATATATATATATATATATATATATATATATATATCAGCCATATGCTTAGCAACCTTGTGGGCTCCATGCCAGTAATGTGGGGGCTCTAATCAATCAAACTACTATCCTATTTATTATTAGATCCGATTGGGAGCATCGCCCGGATCACATCCAGATCACCATATCAACAGAGAAGGCTATACAGTGTCACAGCTGCTAGGCGACTGGCGGAGAGCTCAGCTGTCTACAACCAGTAGTGCTCCCCCCCCCTCTCCCTTGTGTATGCACCCATCAGCTCCATAATACTGTATAACCAAAACTGGGTCCTAATGTGATGCAGCTGCTACCAATGAGACAGAGACACCAGATTGGTGTTGTCAATAGCAGGGGCAGGACAGCAAGAGGAGGCTGGAAATCCCCCCAGTGGCGGAACACTAGGACTTGGTCGCAATTGCGACCCTGGTAGTTCCGTCACTGTCTCAGCGGGAGGATTCCCATTTCCACCTTGAATGTGTAGATGGGGGAATTGGATACTTTTTTCTGTTGAGGCCCGGTTCACACTGATGCTGTGAGGGAACTGCAGCAATTCCTGTCCGGTTCCTGCAATGCATCAGTATCACAGGCAGTTCACACTGCGCTCTGCAAACCACTGCGGGTGTCCATAATAATGATCAAAGTTAATACCAAAACCAAATTGGTTTGCAGAACACAGTGCGAACTGTGGAATCCGATGGAATCGGATCGCACTGGTCTGAAAACCCTTGCGATCCGATTCCAGTGCAGATAAAAAAAGGGTCCAATGTGAACTGAGGCATACATAATGTATGGCTCAATTCGCACCACACTGAATTTGCATGTCATTTGTACAGAAATCTGGTGCAATTCCTGGACAAATGAATTGATGTAGTACACAACAGCATCAGTGTGAACCCAGCCTGAATGAAAAAAAATAAATGTATGAGCTGCCTAAGTGCTAACTGGTAATTAAGTTTGTGAAGTTCTTGGAAGAACAGAGAGGAAGGGGGGGAGGGGATGGAGATAGGGACAGTTCAACAATCATATTATACTGCACAGCTCAGTGTTCACTTACCCCAAGGCTAAAGTTATCTCAGGCTCAGACATCGGCATCATTCATATTTCTCGCCCACACATCTGTCAGATACAGCTGCACGCCGGGATAGGAGAGTGGGCGGTCAAGCATTCGTACATACCTAGGAGGAACAGAGGCAGGAGAAGGAGCAGCTTGTTTTGTTTTCTCCTCTCCTCTGCCGTCTGTGAGGGGAGGGGCCAATGTGCTCAATAGGCTGTGTGAGTGTCATATAGACACTTGGTTTAGCTGCGGCCACCAGTCCCAGCCTCCTGTCTGAATCACGCTGTTTTTTTTTAAACTGAACAGTTCGCAACACTGCCTGGGGGCCCCGTCGCACAGTGGCGGAACACAAGGGCCCAGTCTCAAGTGCGACTCCTGCAACCCTGGTAGTTCCGCCTCACTGTAAATAGTCCTATAAAGAAGAAATCAATATACTTACCTTTTTGAAGCTGATCTGACCCGATCACCTATAGAGTTACTATGGGGCTTCTGTTGTTTGTGTCTTCTGCACCCTTCTCCACAGTGAAGCCGCGGGATCGGGTCAGATCAGCTTCAAAAAAGGTAAGTACAGGTATATTGATTTTTTTCTTTACAGGGCTAGATAGGTTTTTGTTAGGACTTGGAGATCTATCTATGCAGAAATCTTAGTTTTAGGGTGGATTTATCCTTTAAGAATTATTCTTGCTCTTTAAGGATAGTCTACAGACTGGTATGGTGCCAGCTGATTGGAAAAAAGCCAATGTGGTACCAATATTTAAAAAAGGGCCGAGATGTATCCCGGGTAACTATAGGCCGGTCAGCCTAACATCAGTAGTCTGCAAGATTTTGGAGGGGATGTTAAGGGACCACATACAAGACTTTAGTAATGAAAACTGTATTATTAGTAATAATCAGCATGGATTAATGAAAAATCGTTCTTGCCAGACCAATCTATTAACTTTCTACGATGAGGTGAGTTACCATCTAGACAAGGGAAAGCCTGTGGATGTGGTGTATCTGGACTTTGCAAAGGCATTTGACACAGTTCCCCATAAACGCTTACTGTACAAACTAAGGTGCATACGGTAGGTATGGACCATAGGGTGAGTACCTGGATAGAGAACTGGCTCCAGGGGAGAGTACAGAGGGTGGTGATTAATGGGGAGTACTCGGATTGGGCGGGTGTGGAAAGTGGGGTCCCCCATGGTTCTGTCATGGGGCCAATCCTGTTTAATTTATTCATAAACGACCTAGAGGAGGGGATATCTAGCACAATCTCGGTATTTGCGGATGATACTAAACTAAGCATGCCAATATCTTCTATGCAGGATGTGGAAACCTTACAAGCGGACCTGAACAAAATAATGGGGTGGGCAACTACATGGCAGATGAGGTTTAATGTTGAAAAATGTAAAGTAATGCACTTGGGCATCAGAAACACGAAAGCAAGCTACTCACTGGGGGGGGGGGACCTCTGGGTGAGTCTAGGATGGAAAAGGACCTGGGGGTACTGGTGGACAACAGGCTTGGCAGTGGCATGCAATGCCAAGCCGCTGCAAGCAAAGCCAACAAAATACTGGCATGTATAAAGAAGGGGATTCACTTCAGAAATAAAGAGATTATTCTCCCACTATACAAGACTCTGGTCTGGCCACATCTGGAGTATGCTGTCCAGTTCTGGGCACCGGTCCTCAGGGAGGATGTGCTGGAACTGGAGAGAGTCCAGAGAAGGGCAACAAAAATAATTAGGGGAATGGAGGACATCAGCTATAAGGAAAGACTACAAGCACTGAACTTATTCTCTCTGGAGAAGAGACGATTGAGGGGGGATATGATATCAATGTACAAATGCTGTACTGGTGATGACCCTAGCATAAGGAACAAACTTTTCAGAGAAAGGGAATACAATAAGACACGTGGCCACTCACAAAAACTAGAGGACAAACGGTTTAACCTTAAAATACGTAAGGGGTTCTTTACTGTCAGAGCAGTAAGGATGTGGAATTCTTTTCCACAAGCAGTAGTATCAGCAGGGAGCATTGATAGTTTCAAAAAACTATTATATGGGCGCCTTAAAGACCACAACATACAGGGGTATACAATGTACGGTTAACAGCAAACACACACACACATCATAGGTTGAACTGGATGGACTGTCTTTTTTCAACCTCACAAACTATATAACTATGTAAGAATGGTCAGCAGTTGTTGCCTCTTCCCTCAAAAGGGAAAGAAACCCCCTCCAGAAATGCATCACATGCAATTATTGGCTGAGTGTAGAAAAACTGGGTTGCTTTCTGGTGGTCGTTAAACTACAAAGTGATAGGTAGATATCTCCCTGCCCATTGCTCTTGTGAAAATTTAAGCTGAACTCCATCTTTTGTCAAACTTTACAGCTGTGGCCAAAGGTTTGGTGAATGACACAAATATTAATTATAGTAATTATACTTCAGTATACCATAGTAACATCTGACAAAAATATCTAAAACACTGAAGCAGCAGACTTTGTGAAAATTAATAGTTGCGTCATTCCCAAAACGTTTGTCCGTGGCTGTACATAGTTTGTTTGGGAACTATGTCCCTTACTAACATGTGAGGCCGCTGGATGTGCTGTCTAAACTGTATGTAGCTGCAGCTTCATACAGCATACCGCACTGTGTTCCAGGTGCGAGCCTAGACTTCTCGTTTCATTGGCTAAACCCAAGGTTGTGACATCATCAGCCCGCCTCTCTGACTCAGCTAATCAGAGGAAGCTTTGTATTCACTGGCTGAAAACACCGCTTTCTCTTAATCTCTCTTTGATAGACTGTGTCCCAGATATGAGACAGGAAGTCTTGACTTGATCCCGGAAAACTGTGGTATGCTGTATGTAGCAACAGCTGCATAGAGTTTAGATTGTTCATCTAGTTGTCTCACATGTTAGTGAGGGACATATGTAATGTCTAACGTAAGATGGAATTCAGCTTAAATTCACTGGGCATATGTTTACCACCACTTTAACCACTTCTGGACCGGAAGGATTTGCCCCATAATGACCAGGCCATTTTTTGCGATATGGCACTGCGTTACTTTAACGGACAATTGCGCAGTCGTGCGACACTGTACCCAAATAAAATTGACGTCCCTTTTTCTCCCACAAATAAAACTTTCTTTTGGTGGTATTTGATCACCTCTGCGATTTTTATTTTTTGCGCTATAGACAAAAAAAGAGCAACAATTTTGAAAAAAAAAACAATAATTTTCACAATCTGCTATATAACATTCCCCCCCAAAAAATGTAAAAATTTAATTTTTTTAACATTTTAGGCCAATTTGTTTTCTACTACATATTTTTGGTAAAAAGTATTTTGATTGGTTTGCACAAAAGTTATCGCGTTTACTAACTACGGGAAAGATTTATGTCATTTTTATTATTTTTTTTATATACTGGTAATGGTGGTGATGAGCGATTTTTAGGGGGACTGCGACATTGCGGCAGACAGATCAGATCCCTAACTGACATTTTTTACACTTTTGGGGGGACCAGTGACATTACTACAGTAATCAGTGCTAAAAATATGCACTGTTACTGTAATAATGACACTGGCAGTGAAGGGGTGATCAAGGGGTTAAATGTGAGCCTAGGGGAGTGATTCTAACTGGGGGGGTGCTTGTGAAATTATCGCATAGACCTGCGATCCTAAATAGAAGGATCACAGGCACTCTGTGATCATTCCAGGGAGAAGAACGGTCAGCTGTGTTACGACAGCTGACCGTACTTCTCTCTCAGCTGGGAATGATTGCGGGTGTCAGGTGGCATTTGGAGCCGCCTGCCCCATGCATCCGAGTCCCCACTGCTGAGTGGGGGCGCGAGCCATGCGACCAATGTATTCCTACGTTGGTTAGCGTTGGAGGGACTGCCTACCGCAGTATAACTGCGGCGGGCGGTCCTTAAGTGGTTAAAGATCCTGAAAATACAGACTGGGGGAATTTAAAAAACAGAATGAAGCTTGGGAGGAACTTCCATAAGAGTGCGACAGTGAACCTGAGGACTTATAGGATTGGGAGGGGTGTTGTTAGGACTGATTTATGATCCTAGTGATGCAGTTAGTGGAGTTGAGCAAATGTTGCATGGTGGGCGTTGGTTATGTAGGTGAGGCTGATAATGTTGCTGGACATGTAGCTGCTGAATGTTTGGTGGAGATGCATCTGAGTATGTGAAGTCTGGTGTTGAGAGCTCACATAATGGAATTCTATCATGGGATCTCCAGCATTTGCAGCCCTAATACACATTGCACTAAAATAAAAAAATTGACATTTGGACATCAATTTTTTAGTGTTTGGAGTTTGGCTGAGATGACTATAAAGATTCCTCAGAAAAGCAACATCTGGATAATTTCTGTCCACAAAGGGATCCTTGGTGTAATCTTGTCGAATTGTCTTAATTTCCTCCAAAAAAAATAGCATGGCTGCATCCATGTCTGCCTTGGAGCATCCTCTAGGCTGCCGAGAACTTCCGGAGCTTCCAGAGCTTCTTGTTCTTTTGGGAACAACACTGTATTAATTCTGGCATTTGGCCCTGTAAAACGTGTTTATTTATTTTTTAAGGCTTTTTGTAGAAAATGCTTACAGGTCCATGTTGTCCTCCTCGACCGGTCATTTTGGAAACTGCAGAGACACTTGAGCAGTTGTTTGTTGGTTATGGTTCTGCTCTGGTAGATCTACGCCCCATTTCCATCCCCTCTCCCCCAGTCCCGATGTACTAGTGTCCTGCGATTCCCTGTTGGCAGGCACCGAGACACCACTTCACCGGTCTGGGGATTTGATATTGTCCTAGCTTAGTCTCCTCTCCACGCAATGCTGACAGGACAGGCTAGATGGATTCTGACTGGTCAGCACTGTCATTGTGACGGTGCTGACCAATTACAATACCTCCTGTCCATACATGCTCAGAGGTATGAATAAGATATTAGGTTGCTGGGATTTAAAATGCCCTTGACAGCGGGCCTGACTGAGGATTGTGGGACACTGGTACAATGAGACCAGGGAAGATGGGGAGGGGGTCCAGTGTAATGTCACCTTACAGATTTTATGTAAAGGTGAACTTCTACTTTAAGGACTGTTCTCTAAGTGGCTTTATATACATCTGTGTATTATCAGATCTGGGTATGCTACAAGTCACAATTTTAAAAACACATTGTCCTATCTGGGTGGAATTTTAACATACACAGTAAACCTTCTACATTAATCTTCAACCCCCAAACCCTTCATTATAGTCAAAGACAGCAACGGGAGCAATTGGTCAGTCACCACTGCTGTCAGTCACGGCCACTGAGCAAAGAATATGATGCTGGGCTGAGCTTCACTGGCTGTGTCAGTGGACCTAGCTAGTCTAGGTAGTAAGTATGCACAATTGCCCACATAGCAGACTGCAATTATCATAGGAGCTGAGAAGAGGTGGATTGAACTGCTCTTTGCAAAACCATCGCTGTCACGTACCTGAAGGGAGACAGAAATTACGAGGTCTGCCTCTCTTGTATCTCTTACCCAGGACCCACTGAGAGTGAAAAAGAGGGTTCTGAGGAGAACCATCAGATCAGGAGCACTAGCGAAGCAATGTAGTTCGGCTGAGTTTTAGGTAGGACTCCACTTGTACTGCAGGAACGGAGTGTGTGACAGGTCTGAGCCTTTACCAGCCTTGCAGCAGGAATGCACAGTGGATCGCAAAACTGTGGTCGCAGGTAGCCAGACATGCACTCAAACAAGTTGGAAAGCCAGGATTGAAGACAGAAGCAAAGTCACAGGAGAGCCAGGGTCAAAGCAACCGGGCAGCGAGATGCCAAGTCAGGGACAAGCCGGTCAGGAATAACGCTAGGTCTAGCAGGATTCGAGATCAGGACAGAGAAAACCGAGTCAGCAACCGGGGAAACCACACTGGAAGTACACAGGACACAGGGAACAGCTAAAGACCGGTCAGCATTAGAGAACAGGCAGAGGCATCCTTAAACAGTCCGTCTGATGCCAACATACATCGCGCGCACTTCTGATAGCTCTTCTGCGAACATTCATGCATGCATGCGCATATCTATTAGCCAAACGTTTCACAGGAATTCTCTGACAATTGCTATGAACAGGTCAATATGACATGTTCCAATAGTTGACACTTACGAACTGCCTCTTCCTTAAGGTCCAGTATGAGGTCCTGTATTGGACCCTGAGGGATCGCCATCTTATCATCACTTTTTTACCCTACACATATTGAAAAGTAGACACAATACACGTAAAGATTTCCCAAAACAATACTGTTTTTTTAGGAGCACAAGTGGACTAAAGGTGTCAGCATGCCAAGAGTGAGATGTAGGTGGACTATAGGTGTCAACATGCCAGGGGTGAGATGTAAGTGGACTACTGATGTCAGCATGCCAAGAGTGAAATATAGGTGGACTACAGGTGTCAGCATGCCAAGGGTGAGACTTAGGTGTATTACAGGTGAGAAACACAGTAGCTCCAGTATGCCCTCTGGTGATACTGATCACAAATTCAACAAAATATTAAGCAGACACTTAGCACTGTGTTTGCGCTGCTTTACATTCAAAGCTGACCAATTTGGCATCACTTCTATGATAATTTCTTCCCACAGCTTCTTCACTTTATACCTGTCACTATATTCAGGACATAAGTCCTATAACCCTGGCCTGTGATGGACCAGATTGATGAGACGCTCATGTGCAACATCTTGTGCCATGACTGCAGATCTTATATGGGATTTCACTTCCTTTTTTTTATTACTATCTGGGTCATAGGTTATATTTTATTCATGTAAAATGTTGAAAAACAATATTTGTGTAAAAACCGGTCGGACGAAAAACGGATGGAAGCGGATGACGTCCGTTGTCATCCGTTTTTTGTCCGATCCATTTTTTTGACGGATAAAAAGTAGGGCTTTCATCTGTTCAAAAAAACAGATGTTGACGGAAGCGGATGAAAACAGATGTAAATGGATGATCATCCGTTGTCATCCGTTTTTTCTATAGGAATGCATTGGTGTCTGTTTTTCATCCTACAATGGATGGATGGAAAAACTGACAAATGGACCGTATGTGTGAAAGGGACCTTAGGGATAGTATTTAATGTTTTATTTCCTTTCTTTCGCATGCCTTCATGAATATTAGACATGTGCGGTTCATTTTGTTCCGAATTGAAATTTGGATGAGTTTTTCAGAAATTCGAGTGTATCCGAATTCCAATAGTAACTAATTTAAATGAATCCGAAATAACTAAACAAAATTTTGGATGAAATTTGAATAGTTTTCAAATCAAATTTGAATAGTTTTAGGATTGAATTCGAATTTTTGAAAATAAAATAGAATAGAAAATAAATAAATAGAATAGCTAAAAATATAATAGAACAGAAAAGAAAACAATAAAAAATGGAAAAAAAGAGAAAAGAAAATAGAATAGAATGTAATAGAGTAAAACAGAACAGAATAGAAAATAAAGGGATATAAAAGAATAGAGTAAAAAAGAACAAAATATATTAGAAAATGAAGGAATAGAATTGAAAAAAAAAATGCAATAAAATAGAATATGACCATCTTCTTAAATTCGAATTTCAAAAAGAATAAATTTGAATAAAAAAGAATAAAAAAAAAATTGAATACAATAGAAAATAATATAATAGAAAAAAATATAGAATAAAAAAGGATAGAATCGAAAAAAAAAAAAATGATAGAGTAGACTAGAATAAAATAGAAAGAATATAACCACCTTCCGAAATTCAAATTTGGATTAGAATAAATTTAAATAGAAAAGAATAGAATATAATAGAAAAGAAAAGAATAGAACAGAAAATTAAAGAATAAAAAGGAATAAAAAAAAAATAGAGTTGAAAGAATATAACCATCTTCCAAAATGTGAATTTTAAATAGAATAAATTTGATGTAGAATGGAATTAGATTTGAATGCAATTCAAATAGAGTTTTCCTAATTTGGAAAATTCGTATAGATTAAAACATTTATTAAACATAACGAATTCCGAAAATGAAAAAAACGAATTAAAGGAATTAAACTAATTTAACGTAACAAATTTATGTAAATACTTAATCAAAACACATTTTTTCGTTCTGCACATGTCTAATGAATATTTTTCTGTGCATTTACATGCAGACCAGATGTTGTTGACCATTGAGGTGGATTGACAGCACCATTCCAAATGAAAGGACTGCCGTACCGCAACACAAGATAATGCTTGTGCAGTGATGTGCTGAAATGAGTGGCAAGGGTCTAAAAGGGCTCTCAACAATATAAATGATCATAGGGCAACTATTAAGTGTTGTATGCTACAGTAATAATGGTTTTATCTGATTGCATAGTAACGCAGAATATACTGTACACAAATACTGTCAAGACTATTTAATATGGCAACAAGCACTGTGCACAGGGCCGTTTCCCATTCTAATTCCTGTATCACTATAATTACTTAATTTAGGGAAAATGTTATTTTTTTTTTAATTCAGTTTTCACATCACCATTTTCCTCCATGCATGCTTAACAATTAAGCCTGTATGTCTCTTTTGACACACTGCAGCTTTACATGTTAATGGCAAGTTTTAAATTCCCTTTTTGTACAAGAAAGCTTCAGGCATAACAGTCTGAGAGCAAAATGATTCAAGAAAGTAAAAAGGAAGCATACGAAATTTCTGCAAAGGGAGAAAACCTTGTATAGCATTAGGCTGCCATTAGGGCATCACTTTTACAAGGTCTCAGCAGTGAGGCAGTGAACAGTGCTGTGGACTGAAAATAATTATTTCATCAATGGTAGTTGTCAAGTACAAGGATTATAAAGCTGTCCTTCTGTATGAAGCACTTTAGTCTACATGTGGGCACATAGTGAAACCATGCCAAAGGCTTTTCGAATAATCGTATTTAAGCAGCAATATACTTATAATCCCGAAAAAAAAAGATGTTCCAAAGATCTTGGAGAACTAACCACAGATCTTCTGTGGATGTAGGCTGCCTCAAATCCTTCTGTCTTTTAATGGAATCGCAGACAGACTTGATTATAAAGGAAAAGGAATTGGCAGCACTCCAGGTTATGTCAAAATCCAGATTTATTGACTGGACATCCAAATATGACAATCGTGACAAGGTAGACGCGTTTCACACACTGACTGTGTGCTTAATCATAATGATTAAGCACTCAGTCAGTGTGTGAAACGCATCTACCTTGTCATGATTGTCATATTTGGATGTCCAGTCAATAAATCTGGATTTTGACTCAACCTGGAGTGCTGACAATTCCTTTTCCTTTATCAAGTTTTCACGGAGGCGAGCCAGGGCATGCACCGGTGTGAGTCATCAGGCAATTACACCACCTTGAGCAGTGAGTTCTTGTCTCTTCAGACTTGATTATGTTGATATCAGGCTCTGTGGGGGCCAAACTATCTCTTCCAGGACTCCTTGTTATTCTTCACACGGAAGATAGTTCTGAATGACATTTGCTATATGTTTGGGGTCATTGTCCTACTGCAAAATACATTTTGGGGCCAATCACACGCCTCCCTAATGGTATGGCATGATGGATATTTATCTGCCTGTATTTCTCAGCATTTAGGGGAGCATAGATCCTGCCCAAATCTCCAACTCCATTTGCAGAAATGCAGCCCCAAACTTGCAAGGAACCTCCACCATGCTTCACTTTTGCCTGCAGACGTTCATTATTGTACCGCTCTCCAGCCCTTTGGCAAACAAACTGCCTCCTGCTACAGCCAAATAATTCAAATTGTGACTCATCAGTCCAGAGGACCTGTTTCCATTTTCTGCACTCCAGTTCCTATGTTTTTGTCGCTTGGCCTTTTTTCCATGTCAGAGATGTGTTTTTTTTTGGGCACAATTTTTCAATGAAGACCACTTCTGACTTATCTGGACAGTAGAGGGGTGTACCTGGGTCCCACTGGTTTCTGTCAGTTCTATGCTGATGGCACTGCTGGACATCTTCCTATGTTAAAGGGAAGTAAGCAATATTATGTCTTTGATCTGCTGCATTAAGTTTCCTTGGCCGACCATTGCGTCTTCGGTCCTTAACGTTGCCCATTTCTTTGTGCTTTGCCCATTTCTTTGTGCTTCTTCAAAAGAGATTGAACAGCACATCTTTAAACCCCAGTCTGCTTTGAAATCTTTGCCTGGGAGAGGCCTTGCTAATGCCGTATACCTTGTGTCTCGTTGCTGTGCTCAGTCTTGTCCTGCTGTATGACCTGAGACATAAAACTTTCTTCTACAAGCTCCCCTTAGTAGTCGATTTTGGCTGTTTTTCAACAAGTTTTAAGCCTCCTACACAGCTGTTTCTGTTTCAGTTAATGACTTTGTTTCAACCTAAATATGAAATTGATGATTATTAGCACCTGCTTGGTAAATTTGGTTAATCCTACACCTGACTCAAAAGTAAAAAGTAAAATTCTTGCAAAAGTAAGAATTGATACTGGTTTGAAACCAAAGGGTAATCACGCCAAATATTTTCTTGATTTAGATTCGCTCACTTTGCATTTTGTAAATTGAAAAAAATAAACCATAAAAATATATTTTTTTGAAAGTATTCTTTACTGCATTATTCACACCTGCCCAAAACTTTTGCACAGTAGTGTATATACTGTATGTATCAGGAATATGTATGAAACTACTATATATTCCCTTTAGACAACTGTAAACTTCCCACTTGTAGTACCAGTGAGGAAAGGACTAATGTTGCCTTTACTAAAGCACTCTTTGTTGCATGTTGCTGATCTCTGGTCGCCTCTTTGAAGTCACAGCCTGTCTACATGCACTCCTACATGCAGATTGCTACATATCATTTCGCAAGGTGGGTTTCCTGATAGGTACAACAGTGGACAGTGCCTGTGTAATTTTTTGTCTCTATTGAGAACCTGCATGACAAGATGACAATCCAGATTTGGATACAGGAAAAGAATGTTTTCACCCCAGAACAGAAGTATCTTTATTGCAGGATCACCAGGTATTTATATTAAAGCTGCAGATTTGAAAATATTGAAAAGAAAGATTACAATGACATATGCAGCTCCAGGCAGCAGCACTGCTCTTTCTTCTCCACAGCATAGCCCAGGCTGTCAAAAAATCCACACACACAAACACAGCAACGCGCAGACGTTTCTCTCTCTCTCCTGCCATGATTGTGTGGGGCGGCATTAAAGGGAGGGGAATCAGAGCCAGAGGAGTACACAGGGTGCATTTGCAGCCACAGCAGCCCTAAGCCCGGCCTTCCAGGATATCACTAAAAGGGCAGGTATTGGCTGCAGTACTGCTGATGGAAGAGGAAAGCCAGTTCCCAGATGGGATGCATCTACAAGTCCCAGGAGGACTATGCATGGGAGGAAGAGGAAATGGAAGGGGAAGCCAGGGCTGGGGGTAGCCTCAAATGAGGGATATTGTGAGGAGGATCTCTTTCCAGTGCTGAGGGGCAGATATGCATAGTTTGTGAGTGGATGTTGTGGGACTACAGAGCCCAGTGTACTTGATATATCCTGTCTGCTGTGCTGAATCCTGATACTATGGTTCCTGATGTAGAGGATCTGCGTGCCACCAGCTGGTGAGACCTAGTAGGAGACTGCTGCTGGACACTGGCTCAAGAGAGGGACACTTGCACTGGTCTACAGGGGATTACCTAGTGTTCCCAGACCATCTGCTGGGGTGCAAGGTCTGTTGGCCACTGACGCCTCTTATTTCCATTTCAGGAGATAATTCTGCCCAGGAGAATCCTGTGACCGGATTTTCCTTGGGAACAGTCCAGTGTCTTCAAGATTACAATAGGACTTTGTGATAGAGCACTCCAACCACTATTTGAGAAGCCCCAACACAGGAAGAGACTTTGGGTTTATCAATAGGGCTATTGTAGGATGTGTTTGCTCATTTATAGCCATGGTATATAGTAATATATAAATAAACAGTTACTCTGCTCTGTGTGTTGATATATGGCAATACTACTATCATTTCTGTGTTATAATGCTGATCTATTGTTTTATTATGTAAAACAAGGTTATGGACGCAGCCACTGGTAACTTAACAGGGGGTGTTGTGCATCAACATTCCATCAACAGGTTTAAACAAGAGAAAAGCTCAAGGTATGCATCCATAAACAGTTGAATAGAGAGATAGGGGGACTTGGAATAGAGGGTAGGAGGTTGCTGTGGACGCGTGTCTGACTTGCAGAGCAAAATATGAGACTATCAACAGGAGGGGTACTCACGGTGGGTGATACCAATGGAGCTAGGGTTGCCAATGTTTTAAAAAGGCAGAGTAGGTGTTTGACCTGAGGGCGAGAAGTTTTTTGTAGTGGGAGTTTAGGTTAACCTGGGCAAGTACCTCAGAGGGATTTGGAGTGAGGTAACTCTTCCAGTGTCTGGCTATGACTAACTTTGCAGCGGTTAGGATGTGGCATTTTATTGTCCTGTATTCAGGAGGGTATCGATCTATGCCTAGCAGTAGTAGAGCCAGGCCTGGATCGGGGGGGGGGGGTTAAAGTTACGGTGATGTCAGCTATGATAGAGAAGAGCTTATTCCAATAGCTGGCGAGGTTTTTACAGGCCCAAAAGGTATGTAGGAGGGTGCCAGGAGATCCGCAATCACTCCAACATAGCAGGGATAGAGAAGGGTAGAATTTCGCTAATAGGGAGGGGGTTCTGTACCACCTGGCCACCAGTTTTTGGGAGATTTCCCAGTGGTTAATACAGTGAGAGGATTTGTAGCTACATCTGAAGGCAGGAGACCATTGGTGTGGGGTATATTCTTGGTTCAGGTCAGTTTCCCATACTTTCATAGGGACGGTCTTGGTCAGGCGGAGTTTCTACTGCAAGATGTGATAGAAGAGGGTAAATCCTCTGTTTGTATGTTTTGTGTCAGTAAGGTATTTCCATGCTGAGGTTTCGAGCACAATTGATGGTGGAGGATGGCTTTGGAGGAAAGAGGCAATATGTAGGTAGGTAAAGGTTGCTGCTTTGGGTAGGTCGAATTGAGATTATAGGGCAGAAATGGGTTTTGGTTTGTTGTTTAGTAAGATATCGTTGATCCAGGAAATGCCTGCTTCCTGTATCTTTTTTCATCTATGTTTAGTTGAGAGGATTGGTATCAGAGTTTTCAATGTGCCTAGTGGGATTTTGGGGAGAGGGTAAGAGTGGCCAGTGTTGGCTTGAGAGAGCAGGGTTCTCCAGGCCATGATTGAGGCCCTAGATGTGGGGGGAGCTCTGGCAGAGAAACCGGCTTCCATAAATCTGCAATTAAAAGGAGGGAGAGGTTGTTGGTGTGGGAGCAAGCTGCCTCTAGGTCAACCCAGCATGAGTCGTTGGAGTGTGTAAACCAGTGTCTAAAGCCCCGTACACATGATCAGATTATCGAACGATCTGTCGTCCGTTTTTTGTGGCATGCTAGTCTGATGTGGAAAGTGAAGAGGTTATTTTCATACAAATTTTCCCGTACGACAGAATTCTACTTCAGAAGTGATGTCATGTGCTGGATTGTTTTGTATGTGTTCTTTCGTCTCTGAGCATGCCTAGTCTTGGTCTTAAGATCTTTTTTCCGTTGAAATCTGTACTAATGAGACGAAAATCGCACATTGTTTTGACGGACGACAAAAATTATATAGCCTGCACATCAGGATTTTGTCAGCCGAAAAGTCGTAGTCAGCTATCGAAAGCACCATACTAACAATCCGAAAATCGAGAGATCAGTCGTTGGACGAATTTTCCCTACAGATTTTCTTATCGTGTGTACGGGCCTTTAGTTGTGCGAGTAGAGATGCTAAATGGTAGTCTCTGATATCTGGTAAGCCTATACCTCCTGTACTTTTGTTTTGGACAAGGTGCTTGTGGGGGCAACGAGCCCTTTTCCCCTGCCAGAGGTATTGCCTAAGGCATCTAGTGATATCAGCAAGGTGGGATGATTTAATTTGGATCGGTAGGGTACGGAACATGTAAATTATTTTAGGAAGGATTAGCATTTTAAAAGAGGCAAGTTTCCCTACCCAGGAAAGCTTGAATTTGGCAATATGGGAGGTGTCTTGTCGGATTTGTTGGAGCAATTGTTTCACGTTGACTTCTGCTAGTTTCGCTGTTTGGTGGGTCAAAGTGATCCCAAGGTATGGTATGGATTTATCAGTCCAAGTATATGGAAAGGAGGATTCCAGGAAGGTTTTATCATGAGCACCAACCCCCATATTAAGTTTTAGAGATTTAGAAAAATTGATTTTATAGTAAGATATGGAGCTGAATTGTTTCAGGAGTTCATGTGTAAATGGGAGTGATATGGTTGGGTTCGTGAGCATTAACACAATGTCATCAGCAAATAGGCTGATGACATGAGATTGTTGATTGACCCGAAAGCCTGATATGTGTGGGTGTGAGCGGATAGCTTCCGCCAACGGTTCAATAACTAAATTGAAAATCGATGGGGAGAGTGGGCAACCTTGGCGGGTTCCCTTATTGATGTTAAAGGGTTTAGAGAGTAATCCACCAGTGAACACCTGAGCAGAGGTTCGGGAATAAAGTGCCAGAACAGCTGACAGGATTGATCCCTGGAATCCAAACTTACGGACGCCTTCTCCGCATCCACAGATAGGAGCAGAGAATGAGTTTGACTGGATTCCACCCTATGGACGATATTTATCAAACGCCTAGTGGCATCTGATGCCTGACTTCCTTTACTGAATCCCGACGGCAGCACATCAAGCAGTCGTTTGGCATAAAGCTTCACATCTACGTTCAGTAGAGAAATGGGGCTGTTTTACTGTGTTATTGTTATATTCTACTGCCCTTACCTCTCCAATTAAAGGGTTTTTGCTTTTCATTAAAAGTCTTTTCTTCTACACCTGGTGTCATTGTCATTATCACCTGGAATCAGGGGATCAATGCATCAGCAGCTCCTTTGGGGGTAAGCGCTTTTATATGTTTTTAGTAAATAGGTTTACATACAGTTTAAAGTATTGGACTACTGGTAAGAAGCAGCAGAATCCTTTCAGCTTTCTTTGGTCTTACTTTCATATCCAGATGTATATTATAGATTGCTGAGTGATGTATTAATGTATTCAAATTAAGATGTTATAAGTGACCCCCACAAGACAGTTACATTTACATTTAAAGTTTGTTGGGCACATGAAGTTGGTGAAGACACAGCAAATGTAGCCATTTCATTACCTGACAGGCTGGACTGATTTCAAACTTTCATTACAATTATGCCTTAGTAGGAAGGCATTGGCTTTCTCTCATTTTTACATACTTTATAGAACCTTTAATGAACCTATCCAAAAGCGGCTTTTGCTGGATATAAAATAACAGCATATTTTTACACCTACATTTGCATATTACAGATCCTTTAATTCAACCTAGAATAGTAATGACATGCTACTGTTAGCAATGATAAGGTAGTGACATTATGTGCATTTAAAAAAGTGGATTTTTTTCTATCTTTTCTATAAAGTGAACATTGTTCTGTCTTTTAGAAAACATATAGGAATGTTAATTGTGCCTAAGCAGGACCCTGAAAATGCACATTTTGTCTTAAATTCCTTCTAAAATAGTAGTACACTTTCTGATATGTAAATTGTCTAGGAAATGCATTGTCTACAGCAGGGGTGGGGAACCTACGGTCCGCGGGCTGTATGCGGTCCCCGAAGCCATCTGATCCGGCCCTGCCATTGGGCTGCCTCTGGAGGGGAAGGGGAGGGGGAACTCCTCCTGATTACACACAGAGCGGGTTCCTCTGCTTACCCGGCGTGGCCGCTGTCATACAAAGTCATGCCTCCTACCTATGATAGACAGCACTGTTCTGTGTGTAATCAGGAGCGCTCTAATCCCCATGCACTCTGCATTGATGGGGGGCACTAATCACTCTGCATTGATGTGGGGCACAAATCACTGCATTGATGGGGGGCACTAATCACTCTGCATTGATGGGGGCACTAATCCCTCTGCATTAAGGGGGGCACTAACCACTCTGCATTGATGGGGGCACTAACCACTCTGCATTGATGGGGGCACTAATCACTCTGCATTGATAGGGGGCACTAATCATTCTGCATTGATTGGGGCACTAATCATTCTGCATTGATGGAGGGCGATTATCACTCTGCATTGATGGGGCACTAATCCCTCTGCATTGATGGGGGGTACTAATCACTCTGCATTGATGGGGGGCACTAATCACTCTGCATTGATGGAGGGCGCTAATCACTCTGCATTGATGGGGGCACTAATACCTCTGTATTAAGGGGGACACTAACCACTCTTCATTGATAGGGGCACTAATCACTCTGCATTGATGGGGGGCACTAATAATTCTGCATTGATGGGGGGCACTAATCACTCTGCATTGATAGGGGCACTATACACTCTACATTGATGGGGGGCACTAACCACTCTGCATTGATGGGGGGCACTAATCACTCTGCATTGATGGGGTCACTAATCCCTCTGCATTGATGGGGGCACTAATCCCTCTGCATTGATGGGGGCACTAATCCCTCTGCATTGATATGGGCACTAATCACTCTGCATTGATGGGGGGCACTATACACTCTACATTGATGGGGGGCACTAACCACTCTGCATTGATGGGGGGCACTAATCACTCTGCATTGATGGGGGCACAAATCACTGCATTGATGGGGGCACTAATCACTCTGCATTGATGGGGGCACAAATCACTCTGCATTGATAGGGGCACTAATCACTCTGCATTGATGGGGGCACTAATCCCTCTGCATTAAGGGGGGCACTAACCACTCTGAATTGATGGGGGGCACTAACCACTCTGCATTGATGGGGGCACTAATCGCTCTGCATTGATAGGGGGCACTCATAATGCTGCATTGATTGGGGCACTAACCACTCTGCATTGATGGGGGGCACTAACCACTCTGCATTGATGGGGGGCACTAATCATTCTGCATTAATGGGGCACTAATCACTCTGCATTGATGGGGGGCACTATACACTCTACATTGATGGGGGCACTAATCACTCTGCATTGATGGGGGGCACTAATCCCTCTGCATTGATGGGGGGCACTAATCCCTCTGCATTGATGGGGGGCACTAATCACTCTTTATTGATGGGGGGGCACTAATCACTCTGCATTGATGGTGGCACTAATCACTCTGCATTGATGGGGGCACTAGCCACTCTGCATTGATGGGGGCACTAACCACTCTGCATTGATGGGGGCACTAATCACTCTGCATTGATAGGGGGCACTAATCACTCTGCATTGATAGGGGGCACTAATCATTCTGCATTGATTGGGGCACTAATCATTCTGCATTGGTGGAGGGCGCTTATCACTCTGCATTGATGGGGCACTAATCACTCTGCATTGATGGGGGGCACTAATCACTCTGCATTGATGAGGGGCACTAATCACTCTGCATTGATGGAGGGCGCTAATCACTCTGCATTGATGGGGCACTTATACCTCTGTATTAAGGGGGGCACTAATCATTCTGCATTGATTGGGGCACTAATCACTCTGCATTGATGGGGGGCACTAATCACTCTGCATTGATGGGGGGCACTATACACTCTACATTGATGGGGGCACTAACCACTCTGCATTGATGGGGGGCACTAACCACTCTGCATTGATGGGGGGCACTAACCACTCTGCATTGATGGGGGGCACTAACCACTCTGCATTGATGGGGGGCACTAATCACTCTGCATTGATGGGGTCACTAATCCCTCTGCATTGATGGGGTCACTAATCCCTCTGCATTGATGGGGTCACTAATCCCTCTGCATTGATGGGGGCACTAATCCCTCTGCATTGATGGGGGCACTAATCCCTCTGCATTAAGTGGGGCACTAATCACTCTGCGTTGATGGGGGCACTAATCACTCTGCATTGATGGGGGCACTAATCACTCTGCATTGATGGGGGGCACTAATCATTCTGCATTGATGGGGGCACTAATCCCTCTGCATTAAGGGGGGCCCTAACCACTCTGCATTGATGGGGGGGGCACTAATCATTCTGCATTGATGGAGGGCACTTATCACTCTGCATTAATGGGACACTAATCACTCTGCATTGATGGGGGGGCACTAATCACTCTGCATTGATGGAGGGCACTAATCACTCTGCATTGATTGGGGCACTAATACCTCTGCATTAAGGGGGACACTAACCACTCTGCATTGATGGGGAAACTAATCACTCTGCATGAATTGATGGGGAGCACTATACACTCTACATTGATCTGGGGCACTATACACTACATTGATGGGGGGCACTAATCACTCTGCATTGATGGGGGGCACTAATCACTCTTCATTGATGGGGGCACTAATCACTCTTCATTGATGGGGGGCACTAATCACTCTGCATTGATGGGGGCACTAATCACTCTGCATTGATGGGGGCACTAATCACTCTGCATTAATGGGGGCACTAATCACTCTGCATTGATGGGGGCACTAATCATTCTGCATTGATTGGGGCACTAATCACTCTGCATCGATGGAGGGCGCTAATCACTCTGCATTGAAATGGGCACTAATCCCTCTGGATTAAGGGGGGCACTAATCCCTCTGCATTGATGGGGGCACTAATCACTCTGCATTGATGGGAGCACTAATCACTCTGCATTGATGGGAGCACTAATCACTCTGCATTGATGGTGGGCACTAATCACTCTGCATTGATGGGTGGCACTAATCACTCTGCATTGATGGGGGGCACTAATCACCCTGCATTGATTGGGGCACTAATCATTCTGCATTGATGGGGGTACTAATCACTCTGCATTGATGGGGGCACTATACACTCTACATTGATTGGGGCACTAATTACTCTGCATATTTGGGGGCACTAATCACTCTGCATTGATGGGGGGCACTAATCACTCTGCATTGATTGGGGCACTAATCACTCTGCATTGATGGGGGCACTAATCACTCTGCATTGATGGGGGCATTAATCACTCTGCGTTGATGGGGGCACTAATCACTCTGAGTTGATCGGGGCACTAATCACTCTGCGTTGATGGGGGCACTAATCACTCTGCATTGATTGGGGCACTCATCACTCTGCATTGATTGGGGCACTCATCACTCTGCATTGATTGGGGCATTTATCACTCTGCATTGATGGGGGCACTAATCACTCTGCATTAAAAGGGGCAAACTTTGAAAACCAGTTGCCAGTAGAAACATCATACCAGCTAACATCACACACCTCACCAAAGAGAAGCAGTTGCCGCCATCACATTAGTGGTGAGTTAATTAAATGTTTGACCAAGTATAACAGGCACATTTTTAAGTTGATAATTTTGTACGGCCCCCGAATGATTTTAAAAATACCCAAATGGCCTTTGGCAGGAAAAAGGTTCCCCACCCCTGGTCTACAGCCTCATGGTTGTAAAGCTACAATGTGAAATCATCAGAGAGTAGATGTCAGATTAAGTGATATAACTACCATGCTCATTGGCCTTGCAAGATAGGAATCTGTACCTGAGGACTTGTAGTGCAAGGATTTTTCTGCTTCTATTTAATTCATTCAGTGGATCTGTGCTTTCTGAATTTCTCCTGCTGCTTCTTGAATATTCCTCCATCAGTCATCAGATCACAAGTCATCAGGGTGTAAGTCTGACATGAGGAAGCAAAGCCCTATCTCTACCAAGATGGCTGCCTCCACACAGAGAAACAGTGATGAACAAGGCCCAATGTGTGTCAGTTAATGGAAAAAAATATTTTTAGGCAATATTGGTAACTATTTTCTTGCCTGCCCTCTACCTTTTTTGAGCACATGTCCATGAGTTTAGCTCCTTTTTAAAGGTATGTTTTCAACCTTAATTGTCCCTGATATAGATTTATCATGCAGTCCATATAGCATATTGAGATTGCGGAGGTGTCGAAATAGCAGAGTGCAATCTTCTGTCCTTTAAATATACTGTATATAGTCTAGATTTGTTGATTACAACTACATCCTACTTTCCCATCCTCTCATCTTTTTCTGTGCTTTCTGTTCCCTTTTTGGATCATTTCTATTCATCATCGGAATGAATCATTGTTGACAGGGTGTTGATTTTATTCGGTGTGGCTGATTAATCAAGGTTTCTAAACAACTTGGAAGATTCTGTATAAAAAAAATCAACAAAACTCAAAGCAATAACATTCATAAATTCATAGAAAATGGCTTCCTGCTGAGAAACCCATTGCATGATATCAAAGTAATTCATTTCACTAAATTAGGTCATTTTATGTTTATCTTTATATTTATGAAAAAAAAAAAAACCCCACATGATAGCCCATTACAAAACCAACAGCGATTGTCTTCCATAGGTCATAATCCACAATGAATGAATGTTTGGTAGCCATGTTTGCATTATAAATGGTTGGCTAATTTCTAATGAGCATTTATTATATCAAAGAATTGTAATGTTCTATAATGTAGTGTAAGAAAACTATGCAGAATATTTATTTTTTACTCCATTTGGAAGCCTATGGATATCTGTACACTGGCATTTATAAATATGCAAATTATGTCAATACTGTAACCACCTAGATATCTATAAGACATTAATAAAAGTGGTATTTAAAGAGTAACTCCACTTTTGTTGAAGAAAAAACATTCCCCTCTGGGTGATCAATGTACATTGCAGGAATTTTAACAAACTTTGCTGCAGATTCCTACCTTTTTTATTCTGAGTGAATAGCTGTTTGTTTGGTCTGTGTCCATGTGCAAAATAAATGTGAATGGGAGTGATTTTATAAATCAGCTGCTGCACTTGCATGATTCTAAAGAGGAAAGTTGCAGGGTCTGCATCCCTTTAGACGTGATTTCCCTTAGGGAGTATCTCACCAAAATATACCTTTTTGTTAGAGGGGATGCCCAAAGTCTGACTTGTATTCTAGTGAAGACTTCTGGGAAAATCAGTGAGCCAATCAAACAAACTGGAATTTACATTACGGGGGGTTATATACAGAACGCCTCCAAGTTGCCATATTACATTGAATTTTACAGAAATATACAGCACTGCAGATTGAAAAGGAAAGGTCATTTTTAATATTCAATTACAATATGAATTATCGCAATTGAATATGCTATATTATTTTTTATGTGCTATTTTTTTTTTTTTTTACCATGGAAGTGGATTTACCCTTTCCATGAAAATAAAACCAAAGCATTTTCATAGTTTTAGGTAGAGTAGGGGAGATATAATTCCCCTATCAAGTTTTTAATATTGTCTGTGCTCCAACTGGAGAGATTCACTCTCTATATTTGTCTTGGTGACCATTGTCTCTGGTACAGAAAGTTGCCACAAGAACAGGAGGTGAGGGTAAATCTTGGGAAGAAAACGGATCTTTCCAAATATGTAGCGCACCACACATAGGAGCCGCTAGTGAATAGGGATCCCCCATCCTGCACAGCCAAGCATACTGAATCTTCACAGTATCCCAGAGTCAAGAATAAGTCCAGTGCTTGTTTTTATGTTTTATCGAGGGAATAAAACTTGGATAGATAATATATAAATTATGAGATGCCCATTTGACTTGAAACAACTACTTCAAGGAACACGTCTCTATATTCAGTCTATATACACTCCTATTTTCCTCCAGCACTCACTTGCAGAAAAAGAACACAGACTCAGCTGGACACTTTTAGTAAACCTGACAAAAGAGGCATTCAACGTTCAGCTTCAATCCCTGTGGCTACTGATCCCAGCACCACCTCTTAAGGCACTGCCAGCCCACCTGGCTGCAGCTGCCCTTCTCACTAGCCCACTTGGCTACTTCCCACAGTACTCCCAGACTGTCACGCTCACCAGCCACCCAGCTGACTTCTCCTGGAGATCTCCTGCAGTCCTCACTCTTGCCTCTGTGCCTCCTGGACAGGACTCCTCCATGTGCTGTATGAGGATCCCTCCAGCAACCAAGCCCCAGTCACAAGGTTACCACCCCAGACTAGGGCCACGAGAGCCTCCTCAGCACTTTATCTCCAACTTCCACCCAACTGACCCTGATGGCATGACTTAAATGAGTATTTAAGAGGTCCCCTTTCCCTGCCAGCCCACTTGCTGGGGATTGGCTGGGGGGAGGGCAATACTCCAGGTGGCTCCTCCTAACCTCCCTCCCATTCTTCTGAAAGCTTCTCCAAGGTTCCAGCAAGGAGGGGGAGGTAACAGAGGTGCTGCCTGATGAGTCATCCAGCCTCCCTGAGTCACTCAACCCTAACCCAGATTAAACATAGGCTTGGCTGCCAGTCAAGACAAATTTATCTAAACTAGCAGAAAAAAAAACTATTTACACTAGAACCTAGCTAGAGGGCACTACAGATATATGTTTCTATAGGCTCCAAATGTATATCTGTTCATACTGTACCCCTAATTCACTTCTAAACAGTTGTATGTAATATTCAGAAGCTTAAGAGCCTGTTCACACTACCACTACCAGAAAGTCGCCCCGTGACTTGAAGAGACTTGTTTAGAGACTTGGAAGAGACTTGTGCACTACTTTGAAGAGACAGGTGACTTTGTCTGTGGGGAATGCCTGGCTAATCTCTTTCTTCTTCCTGGAAAGTCTGATAACAAGTTGTGTCAATTAAGATAAGGAGGCGACTCCCATTGAAGTATATGGGACAGTCGGATCACAGGTCGCCTCAAAGTAGTACAGGACCCTTTTCTGAAGTCGGAGCAACTTCAGTAGTGCCAATTAAGATGGCACTGATTGATTAACATTGCTTTTGTTATGTCAAGCTACCTGGGGCAACACAAGTTGCCTCACAAGTCGCGCTAGTGTGAATGGGCTCTTAACAGCTGACATTACCTATATCCACTAGTTTCAACAGCCAAAATAAATTGTGTTTGTGCTCATCTTGCAAGTACTGCTTTTGTTTTCTTTGGGCCAGCATCATCTAGCTTTGGGCTTGTATCAATATTCAAAGTTCATTGACAGGTACAGAAGATCAAAACCCACCTGATTAAAACAAAAGCCAGTCGACATAGGCCCTGAATATTTTTATCCCACAGCCCTGGGCTGCATTCACTACAGGTAGAGTCTGAACTAGTGGTACCTAGGTTAAGTGTGCATGAGCCAATATTAAAAAAAGAAGAAAAAGCCCTTCGCAACATAAGATAAACATACAACTTTGGCTGATAGCTTGCTCTTGCCTTTTCAGCATGGCAGTTACAGTTACCCCAAGGGAAAGTATACTTTAACTTAAAAATGTCTTAATGGTTGCCATGTCTTCTAACTTTTTTTGCAAAATTATGACTAAATATGGCTTTCCTTGGAAAGATTAAATAAGCATTTACATATCTGTATAAGGAGTCTGAGATGATGGGGGTAGCAAAATTCCTGCCTGAGCACCCCTAGGGTTTGAGACAGGGACTGCTAGGGCAATGGAAGGGTGCAGGTGCCCAAAAGCTGGAACTGTAGACATGAACTTGGGAGGCATCCCAAGTTTACCAATACCATTAAAGAGCAGAGCTGGGTCACAAGCTGTGTTCAGTAACAGTCAGACAAGAAATCATTAACAGGATCAAGGTACGAGATGAGCATAAGTTGGCAACGCGAAGGCAACAACCTGCAGAATATTGGTTGAAAGTTCAGACTAAGGTGGGTAACACAGGTAGGCAGCAGATATAAACAGGCAGGGGTAGTCCAGAGGAAGACCAGATGAAAGCAAGATCAATAACAGAGTCAAGCAAAATTCAGGATCAAGGATAGCAGAGATATGAACTGAAAGACCAATAGGCAATGATACTATGCAGGCCTCAGCTTGAAATAGTCCACAAGGGGCCAAAATCGTGCGCATCCTTACATGCTTAGTTAGGCTTCCATGTCTTAAAACGTGTACATTTATGCATATGCAAAATGAGCACATTCTCTCGGACTGCTGACAAGAGGTTCCGGACAATAAGGCATTTTTGTTTATCCTGACTATAGTATCAGTAGTCACCAGTGACATTTACAGCAGTGGTGGTCAACTTGAGAATTATAAAAAGCCCCAAGTGTGGTTCCCAACATTTCCAGAGGGCCACACAGTAGCATTGCATTTTCATACATTGAGGTGCATTACATAAAATTAGGCAGCCCATTGGAATTTAATGGGCTATAATGCTCCTCAACACCCTAAAACATTGCTCTTGCTGCATTATTTGCTAATAAGTAATAATAACCCCCCAGCATTGGTGTCAGTAACAGTAATAATAATAATCCTCCACTGTTGGTGTCAATGCATGCAATAATAATAATCCAAAGCATTGGTGTCAGTGCTATTAATCCTGCAACATAAAATTTAGTCCCCCAAACACCCCCTGTATTATTGGTCCTTGGTAGTGAAAATGAATCCATCATTCCACTGCCCACATTAGGGTCAGTAGCAGTCAAAGCTAACCCCACCCCCTGCATTGGTGCTTAGTGGCAATAAAATGAAATACTCCCCACTCTGGTTCTCAGTAGCAGGGAAAAGTAATCCCCATCCCAACCCTGCATTAGTTGGTCAGTGGCACTGAAAGTTACCACCCTTTACGCAACCCCCTGTACTGGTGATCAGTACTGCCCACAGGACATGCAGACAGTATCCCAGTGCTTGGCACACCACTGCCATTCTGCTGCCTAACTTGTACATTACATCAAATAGCTACCTAAAGCACGGGCTCAGGGTCTGCTCCCTGGTGCTCTGGATCAAGGCCTGCCTTCATTTTGCATCAAAGTTCATGCAAGCATTTTACCGCTATGAAGCTACCCTCCATTCATCAGTAATGTAGTTGGCCCTAAATAGCTTGCACCTTCCTACAAACACACTGACATGAGAGTGCAAATGGAGTCAAGTTATTTCCTGTTAATATTGGGGCAGATATAATTGTTATTTGTTAGCTGAGAATGTAGTTATCATGTAGTAGCTGAGTTGAATATGGTGCACAAGGATTTTGACTACTTCAGCTCCCAAAAATCTTACCCCCTTCCTGGCCAGGCCATTTTTTGCAATATTGCACTGCGTTGCTTTAACTGGCAATTGCGTGGTGGTGCAACACTGTACCCAAAGAAAAAGGATGTGCTTTTTTTTGGTGGTATTTGATCACATCTGTGGTTTTATTTTTTGCGCTATAAACAAAAAAAGACCGACACCGATTTAGACATTAATGGCTGTGTGTTGAGTTAATTGAGGGGACAGCAAATTTACATTGTCATACAAGCTGTACACTCACAGCACACACTATGCTTTTAGATATCTAGACATGGTGAATACAACTTGCTGAACTTCAAACTGAGAATCAGAATGGGGAAGAAAGGGGATTTAAGTAACTTTGAACGTTAAATGGTTGTTGGTGCTAGACAGGCTGGTCTGAGTATTTCAAAAACTGCTGATATACTGGGATTTTAATGCACAACCATCTCTCCGGTTTACAGAGAATGGTCCGAAAAATAGAAAATATTCAGTGAGCGGCAGTTGTGTGGATGAAAATGCCTTGTTGATGTTAGAGGTCAGAGGAGAATGGTGGGACTGGTTTGAGATGATAGAAAGGCAACAGTAACTCAAATAACCACTCATTACAACCAATTTATGCAGAATACCATCTCTGAATGCACAACACATCGAATCTTGTTGTAAACTCCTGTAAGCTAAGAACAGGAAACTGAGGCTACAATTCACGCAGGCTAACTAAAATTGGACAATAGATGATTAGGAAAATGTTTCCTGGTCTGAGGATTCTTGATTTCAGCTGCGAGATTCAGATGGTAGGGTCAGAATTTGCCGAAAACAACATGAAAGCATGTATCCATCCTGCCTTGTTGTATCAATGGTTCAGGCTGGTGGTGGTGGTATAAGGGTGTGGGGGATATTTTCTTGGCACACTTTGGGCCCCTTAGTTCCAATTGAGCATCGTTTAAATGCCACAGCCTACCTAAAGACAGTTGCTGACCATGTCCATTCCTTTATGACTACAGTGTGCCCATCTTCTGATGGCTACTTCCAGCAGGATAATGCACCATGTCACAAAGCTCAAATCATCTCACCACTGGTTTCTTGAACCTGGCAATGAGTTCACTGTACTCCAATGGCCTCCACAGTCTTCGGATCTCAAAATAAGAGAGCACCTTTGGGATGTGGTGGAACAGGAGATTTTCATCATGGATATGCAGCCGACAAATCTGCAGCAACTGCGTGATGCTATCATGTCAATATGGACCAAAATCTCTGAAGAATGTTTCCAACATCTTGTTGAATCGATGCCACGAAGAATTAAGGCAGTTCTGAAGGCAAATGGGAGTCCAACCCCATACTAGCAATATGTACCTAATAAAGTGGCCAGTGAGGGTATATATATATTTTATATATACACCTTGTATGTATGTGTGGGTGTGTATATATATATATATATATATATATATATATATATATATATATATGTGTGTGTGTGTGTGTATATATATATATATATATATATATACTGTATATACAGTAATATATATATATATATCATTTTTTTCCTTTATTGGTTGAACTAGATGCACTTGTGTCTTTTTTCAGCCAGACTAACTATGTAACTGGTCTTTCGGACCATTGATAAAAATGTTGTTTCACAGATTATAAATCTTTTTATAGTAAAAACATTCAAGTAGTTAATATTGTTATTTGAATGTATTATTATGCAGAAGTAAAAAGATATGAAAATTTTGCAAATATCATTTCAAAAGGACTACAGGGTTATCTATGCATATTTCCTGATAAAAATGAACAAAGCAATGCAGATATTGCTTAGTGAAAGGAGGTTTATCACGTCAAAATGTATATAGGCTGCAGAGACAAGTGTTTTTCCGCACTTGACTTGTATTACATGTTCTGTATGCCTAATATGTATTCTTAGCTCTACCTCATTGCAGAGCTGCTTATGATCCACCTCCAAACTGCAGTCCAATTCTAGCTTAGATGCAGAGCACAGGGTATGTGTTCATTTCATATAAAAACAGTGATGCAGAAAAATGTGCAACAGAGGGTGGAAAAACAATGTGATGGACATTTAAAGAATTCACACAGGCTGAAGATCAATCAATTTCTGAACTCTGAATGCTTTTTTTCCAGAAGCACATGTACTGTTTCTTTCTATTTTGAGAGGTAAATAATAAGCAAATTGGACAAACTGCTTCATAGACAGAGCACTCTTTTTCAATGAAGATATATATATATTTTTTTCTTGCTCCAAGGATTGAAAATTCGAACTACGCTCTGGAAACTGCATGATCCATTTATACATGTCAGTTTTGATATTTTCTGCAAATGATGGTGTTTTCTAGACATATCAAATTTCTCTAACAGGGTCATCATTCATATCTTTGAATTGATTTTGATTTACTGAAGTAGTCATTTTATGGCAGTTTGCTGAAATCATCCTACCATGTAGATTTAAATTTAGAAAAAGTATATAGAAAAACTGAAATCCTCAGTGCACTTGTATTCTTTTGGGATCGCTCATTTGCTGCACTCCTAATTTAGGGTGCAACATAAGTATATATACACACACATGTAACAACTCAGAAATCACCTTGGGACATCCCTAAAATATTCAGTTTAACACATTTCTGCTATAGTCCTTCTTTAGTATCCAACACTATCACAGTTTTTACCATTCAAAAAAGGAATATAATATCCAAGAAAATATACTGTATGTCTCTGTTCAGTTCAAAGTACCACAGCCTTTGCAGTGTCTGCTCCTAACTAAACCCTTGCGTAATTCCACTGCAGATATTTAGATACAATGAAACATACTCTATTTATTGTACAGATATTCCCCACTCTCTTTAATTTTGCAAATCATCTCACAAACGTTATATCCAAGCAAGACATACCATTATACATTCAAGTGTCAGGGATCTACTCTCACTTATACCCACTGTATGAGAAAGTCTTAGTAGGACAGGGCAGAAGATGCAGGATTAGTGTAGTAGTCAAATTGGCTGCTCCTTGCCATGTCTTGGCAAGCTCATCTGTCCAAGTCCTTACGGGTTTTGGGTTCAGACCAAGGTTTTTTTTCAATTCTTTGCCACACAGTCTCCCACAGTTTTTCTGTGGACCACACTGCCACCTCAACTCCCTCGTCACAATCTGCAGCATTATCCTGAGTGCGGTAAACATAAGAACAAACAAGCGCCCTACTCTTTGTGTAGATTAAAACCGAACAAATGAATATATTTCAAAATAAAACGTACTTGTCCCTAGCAACTACAGTATGGAGAGTTGTAGTTATTATATTGACATTGAAAATATACATCTCATCCATAATAGTCCATGGGCCAATCTAAGCAAAAGAGGTTTAGACTTCTCATTCCTTGACTGGATGTCTAAAGTGATGTTTCATGTCCATAACCTAGCCATTGGCTCATTTTAAACTGTATTTAAACCCTAAGAATGAAATCCCCCAGTTTGGTCCATATAGTTATGTTAAACATACCATTGAAAGGTGTTTTTTTTTTTGGTATCTGTTCAATAAGGACAAGCAAACCTGTTGATTCTGCTGATATCTCATAAGCTAACAACTTAATAACTTCCTGTACAAAACTAGGGAGATGAGATGGAATGGGGAGGGGTGGGTGAGGAGAGTGCTGAGTTCTTTGTAATCTGTCAGAAATGAAGAGGACAGGCTGACAGCATATTTTTGTCATATCAACAATATATTTCACAGAACAGCTGTATTTCTACTGAGAATCAAATACACACAGGTGGATGCTATTTACTAATTAGGTGGGACTTTTGACGGCAATTGTTTCCACTAGGTTGTAGTTAGGGGTATCAGAGTAATGCCTCGTACACACGCTACGAATTTCCGCCGACCGGTCGTCCGTCTTTTGTCCCGAGTGGTGTCTGTTGGTTGGAATGTGCTCTAGACTGCACACGAATTTTCCCGCACAAAAGAATTCTACTTCAGAAGTGATGTCATGTGTTGGATTGCTTTCTTTGTGTTCTTTCATCTCTGAGCATGCCTAGTCTTGCTCATAAGATTTTTCCACATCGAAATCTGTACTAATGAGACGAAAATCGGACGTGTTTTGACGGTCGACAAAAATTATATAGCCTGCACACCAGGATTTTTTCGGCCGAATAGTCGGAGTCGGTTGTCGGAAGCATCATACTAACAAGCCGAAAATCAGCAGATCGGTCGTCGGACGAAGAAAATTCCCGGCCGAATTTCCACTTGTATGTACGGGCCTTAAGGCTCCTTTCACACAGGCTTTCCGATCCAGTCCGCCTGTCAGTTTTTCAGGCGGATCGGATCGGATGCTCCATGCAGCCCTATGGAGCAGTAGATGTCAGTGGAGACATCTCTGCTCACACCCACTGCTATCCGATCCGATCCTGTCTGTGAAATCCGGACGAATGGAAACCTTATTTTCCATCCATCTAGAGGATCGGATCGGATATGATCGGATGAAAACAGACAGGCGGTCCGTTCTCCTGTAATCTCCCATAGAGGAGAGAGGGGCTCTGACAGCTCCGTCTCTGCACACAGAGTGGAGACAGAGCTGTCATCTGCCTGCTCAGCAGGGATTAGTGGATCGATCCCTGCTGAGCAAAACGGACTAAACGGAGCCTTAAGGGAGCCGAATACAAATGCACGCCACACTTTTCAGATGATAATTTGTAAAAAATGTTGAAAACCATTTATCATTTCCCTTCCACTTCACAATCATGTGCCACTTTGTGTTGGTCTATCACATAAAATCCCAATAAAATACATTTATGTTTTTTCTTGTAACATGACTAAATGTGGAAAGTTTTAAGGCACTGTGTACAGTGGGGATCGAAAGTTTGGGCACCCCAGGTAAAAATTTGTATTAATGTGCATAAAGAAGCCAAGGAAAGATGGAAAAATCTCCAAAAGGCATCAAATTACAGATTAGACATTCTTATAATATGTCAACAAAAGTTAGATTTTATTTCCATCATTTACACTTTCAAAATAACAGAAAACAAAAAAATGGTGTCTGCAAAAGTTTGGGCACCCTGCAGAGTTAATATCTTGTACTGCCCCCTTTGGCAAGTATCACAGCTTGTAAACGCTTTTTGTAGCCAGCCAAGAGTCTTTCAATTCTTGTTTGAGGTATCTTTGCCCATTCTTCCTTACAAAAGTCTTCCAGTTCTTTGAGATTTCTGGGCTGTCTGTCACGCACTGCTCTTTTAAGGTCTATCCATAGATTTTCAATTATGTTGAGGTCAAGGGATTGTGAAGGCCATGGCAAAACCTTCAGTTTACGCCTCTTGATGTAATCCCCCGTGCATTTGGAGGTGTGTTTAGGATCATTATCCATTTGTAGAAGCCATCCTCTTTTTAACTTCAGCTTTTTCACAGATTGCATCAAGTTTCCATCTAAAATTTGCTGAAATTTTATTGAATCAATTTTTCCTCCAACTCATGAGATGTTCCCTGTGCCACTGGCTGCAATACAACCCCAAAGCATTATTGATCCACCCCCATGCTTAACAGTTGGACAGAGGTTATTTTCATTAAATTCTGTGCCCTTCTTCTCCAAAGGTACCTTTGCTCATTCCAGCCAAAAAGTTCAATTTTAACCTTATCGGTCCACAGAACTTGTTTCCAAAATGCATCAGGCTTGTCTATATGTTCCTTTGCAAAGTTCAAACGCTGATTTTTGTGGTGAGGACGTAGAAGAGGTTTTCTTCTGATGACTCTTCCATGAAGACCATATTTGTACAAGTATCTCTTTATAGTGGAATAGTGTACCACAACTCCAGTGTCTGCCAGATCTTTCTGGAGGGATCGTGCAGTCAAACGTGGGTTTTGAATTGTTTTTCTCACAATCCTGCAAGCTGTTCTGTCTGATATTTTTCTTGGTCTTCCAGATCTTGCTTTAACTTCCACTGTTCCTAATGACTGCCATTTCTTAATTACATTCCGAACAGAGGATATTGACATCTGAAAACGCTTTGCTATTTTCTTATAGCCTTCTCCAGCAAATTTCTACCTGGGGTGCCCAAACTTTTGATCCCACTGTATGTATATATATATTGTATATATCTATATCTATATATATATATATATATATATATTTTTTTTTATGTTTTATTAATTTTATTAATTATTTGTGTATATACATGAATTCATGTAGGCCCTTCTTAAAGGGTAACTCCACTTTCTCTGTCGCTCATTGACAGACGTAGTCCTCCTTGATTAATATCAACTCGGGCTATACTGCCCTCTACAGGAGTAGGACTAGACAGGAAAGAAAACGTTCTGGCCACACCCTAGGGGCAGTCCCAGAGGGTATATCCTCTCACTTCCTGCTACAGCAAATCAGTTTTTTCTGTCTAGTTAGGAGTAAGGACCTAGATTCCTTGCTAGGATCTTCGGTCCTGGCAGGATTTTTTTTTTTTAGAAATATTTTTTTAGACAGCTTTTTTTCTCCAGTGTTCCTGTGAGATCTTCAAGCAAGTACGCTGAAACTGTGCGACGGGCTGGATGTTGAGATCCAGTGGTCACCCCAGTTCAGCCTACGAGCGCGTGCAGGCCATAGCTCTGCGCTGGGTCGGCTGCGACATAGTCCCACTGGACGGGGACTGACCCTGCGAGTTAAACGTCTCGCCTGGACGCCAATGACCAGCAGAGTCACGGCGTCCGTATTGGTCGGCAGCCCCCCCACCCCGGTGGAGAGGGGTTCTGTCAGGAGTTGACGCCCGCCTGGTTCCGGTATGGTGAGTAGAATGTTCCCCCTCTCCCCCTGTCGGGTTTGTTGGTGGACGCGGGCCCCTCTCTGGGATGGTCGGACACTCAGTTTCTGGGTCTCCCCTCTATCCTATAACAGGTCACAGATCCCCCAATTTTGAGTGTGATTTTGTGAATAGAAACCAGGAGGCTTGGTTTGGGAGCTGACGATCTAAAGTCACTATATGACTGTAAGGGTGACTGAAGTCAGTGGCAGACTACTAAAAGGCATTACCATGAGGATAGAGGTATCCTACCTGTCATAGTGTGTACACAGGCCGATGCCTATGCCTGAGTTACTGCAGCCACAGATCGCTATCCCTCCAGAAAGCCGGTCACTTCCACAGGCCGCACAGCCTCCCGCAGGACGAGGACACCTCCCGCAGGCCGAAGCATTCCCGTAGGCCGCACAGGCCGAATGCACACCTCCCGCAGGCCGCTGCTAGCTTGCAAGCCGCCGCTATCCTATACAGACCGCCGCCATTTTTTCTTGCAGATCGCACGAGGCCGCCATATTTGCATAGCCTCGTGTCTCCAGCATGGGGGCGGCCATGTTTGAGGTGACCAAACACCTCGTGGAGTAATTGGGAGGCGCCGGAAGGCATGTAAAGGGGCGGAGCCGCCTCCTTGGCCCAGGGAAAGCAAGCCAAAGACTTCCTGTCTGTAACAGACAGTGCTGGAAGCAAGTTGATAAGAAACTTCTGTGCATGAGGTGAGCCTTGGGGTCTCTCTCTCTCTCTTTCTGAGGGGTCCAAGCAGGTAGACTGAGGGGCGCTATTGCGCTGGGGGACTAAGTTAAAAAAAAAAAAAAAGAAAAATGTTTTTTTTTTCTTGCAATTAATTTTTTTGTGTTTGCTGGCAAGTGTCTTGTTACATGAACCCTGCCACACATGTATCCCCACCTGATCCCCTCGGGGTGGCTGCAGGACCCTCCAGTACCCCATTTGTGATGATGCATTATCAGCAGTTTTGGAGTCTTTGGTATCCCGGGTAGAGGTAGCCTGTCAGGGACGGGGGTCAAGAAGAGCGACCCCCGCCTACCCCTTGTTGTCTCAGGTACGGTCTCCTCAGACAGTGAGGAGGACGCTTCTGCCTCCGCCATAGCACAAGAAGCGTTGGTGGAAGCACTAGTTGTGTCTGTCCGGGAAACCTTAAATCTTGAGGTTACACCGGCAGAGGTAGCGGAGACTCATATTCCTTTTTTGGTACTAGCAAGCCTACCAAAATGATGAAGGGTTTCCCTTGCTCAAATGGGGTCGTCCGTAAACGAGCCCCTGCTATTTCCAAACGCATTGCTAGGCGCTATCATTTTGAGGAATCCCTCATTACAAAGATGGACGGTACCACCAATAATGGACTCACCGATTTCCAGACTAAATAAAGCCACTGTTATCCCGTTGGATTGACAGAATGGGCCCCACCCATCTCTAGGGTGGGGGGACGTCTTCACCGGTTTCCGGATCCAGGGCTTTCCAGAATCCCGGATAAAGTGGTTCGCAAGGTCATATGGTCGGGATACAAGATCGAGTTTCGATCACTTCCACCGGTGCGATTCTTCCCTTCCAATATTCGACATCCCCGGGTCGCTTAAAAAGCTTTGCGGGGGACAGCTTGATACAACAAGCAGTGGTAGTTCCCATTCCTTGGAGGAGTTCTAGTCGAACCTGTTCACAATGCCCAGGAAAAAGGGCTAGGTGCGTCCAATTCTGGTCTTGGAAGAGATGGAGTCCATTCATACAGTGGTGGCCTCCCTGCATCATAGACATGGCGTCCATAGACATTTAGGATGCATTTAGGATGCCTATCTTCATATCCCTATCTTCGCAGGACATCAGCGTTTTTGTTGCTTTTCCCAAAGATCATCCCTGGTTCCCACCAGGAGACTGAACTATCTGGGCCTAATTTTGGATACATCCTTGGCAAGAGTGTTTCTCCATGCGGAGAAACTCCAGAAGATTCAGTCAATGATTCGGATGTTGCTGTCCGTCAACTGGCTGGGATTGATGGTCGCCTCTTTAGAGGCAGTACCGTTTGCCCAGTCTCATACCTGAATTCTCCAAAGAGGAGATTCTTCTCATATGGAATCGGAATCCCGATTCCCTGGACAATCGGATCCGATTGAGCGAGCGGACCAGGGAGGCTCTGGTCTGGTGGCTTCAGTCTCCGATGCTCAGCCAGGGGAAGTCATTTCTTCTGATAAATTCCAGGTTACCGATAAATTTGTTGGAACTGAGAGCGATCAGACTTTGTCTGATTTACTGGACCGAGCAGCTCCAGGGCAGCCCGGTTCAGATCCAATCGGACTATGCCTCGGTCATGACTTATGTCGATCACCAAGGGGCACCAAGAGTGCCCTGGCGGCCATAGAAGTGGCCAACATTCCTATTGGGGGAACAGTTGTTCTAGTTCTCTCCGTGATATTTATCACGGGGGTGGACAGGCAGATTATTTCAGCTGTCAGATTCTGGATCAAGAGGAATAGTCTCTTCATCCAGAGGTATTTCACCAGCTGTCCCTTCATTGGGGCACCCCGGAGATGGATCTGTTGGCAGGTTGGCTCAACAGGGCTCGCGCCCGCGATCCTCTAGTGGACGCAGCAGACGCGCTGAGCGCCCCGTAGGGGAAGTATCAGCTACTGTATGTCTTCCCCCTTCTCAAGTTACTGCTGAGATTTCTCCGCAGGATAGAGGTGGAGAGAACTCCAGTTATCCCGGTAATTCCGGGCAAGCCTCGTCAAGCCGGGTACGCCGACTTGGGCAAGACTAGTCGCGGACGCTCCTTGGAGACTTCTTCTCAGGGAGGATCTGCGGTCTCAAGGACCAATCTTCCATCGCACTTTACAGTCGCTGGCTTTAACGGCCTCGCCATTGAGACCCAGGTACTGAAGGACAAGGAATTGTCAGCTTCAGTTATTCCTACTCTAATTAAAGCAAGAAAAGCGACTTCCAGCAAAGTCTATTATCGCACATGGAAGGCTTATATTGCATGGTGTGAATCGTAGGAGTTTTCCCCCACGTACCTATTCGGTGACCCGAATCTTGGTTTTTTCTGCAAAAGGGGGTTGAGCAGAAACTATCCTTGAGCACTATCAAGGGTCAGGTTTCAGCGTTAGCAATCTTCTTCCAGAAGCCTCTGGCTACTCATTCCTTGGTGCGGAATTTCATCCAGGAGGTGCAGCACTTGGCTTCGCCAGTGCGCGCGCCGTTACCACCCTGGGATCTTAATTTGGTGTTGTCGGTTCTTCAGAAACCTCCCTTTGAAAATATCAGGGAGATTCCCTTGCTTACATTATCCCAGAAGGTGGCCTTCTTGGTGGCTATCACTTCTGCATTATTGTGTCATTTCCCATATTTGGGGATTCATAGGGATAAGGTAGTTCTTCATCCGAAGTCATCTTTTTTCCTAAGGTGGTTTTCAGACTTTCATCTGAATGAAGATATTGTGCTACCTTCCTTGTGTCCTAAGCCCAGTCATCCTCGGGAATGTGCGTTGCATTCCTTGGATGTGGTGCAGGCAATCAGGGTATACCTGAAGACTACGGAATCGTTCCGTAAGACGGATTCACTTTTTGTGATCACGGATGGCCCCAGAAAGGGGTTGCCTGCATCTGCCGCGACTATCTCCAGATGGATTAGACAGACGGTGGTACAGGCTTATTCTATTAAGGGTCGGAATCCTCCGTTCCCTGTTAAGGCGCACTCCACTCGAGCGCTCAGTACTTCCTGGGCCTACCGCCATCAGGCGTCAGTGGTCCAGGTGTGCAAGGCGGCTACCTGGTAGTCGGTGCATACCTTTACAAAATTTTATAAAGTTGATGTGATGGCATCGGCGGATGCCTCATTTGGCGGAAAGATTTTGCAGACCGCAATTTGAGGAGACCGGTGGTCTACCTCGAGGGTTTTTTTCCGTTGGAATTTCTGTTGAGTCTCATCTTTTGATTGATGAGCCTTTTAAACTTCTAGTTGGCACCGGTTGGGCCTTGTAGATTGGATTTTGATTTCCATTTTCCCACCCCTCATTTGTGGCACTGCTTTGAGACGTCCCGAGTTGATATTAATCAAGGAGGACTACGTCTGTCAATGAGTGACAGAGAAAAATGGATTTTTGTAAAATCTTACCGTAAAATCCTTTTCTCTTAAGCTCATTGACAGATGTAGTACCCGCCCCTCTGTTTTTGAGTTGGGTTGGGTTAAATTCTCTAAACACTGCTTTGTGACATAACTGATTTGCTGTAGCAGGAAGTGAGAGGATATACCCTCTGGGACTGCCCCTAGGGTGTGGCCAGAATGTTTTCTTTCCTGTCTAGTCCTACTCCTGTAGAGGGCAGTATAACCCGAGTTGATATTAATCAAGGAGTACTACGTCTGTCAATGAGCTTAAGAGAAAAGGATTTTATGGTAAGATTTTACAAAAATCCATTTTTCACGAAAAACAAAGAAAAAAAATCTGCAATTGCTAAACAAGTCATAGTATAATTGAATGTTATTAAAAATTACCTTTCCTTTTCAATCAGCAGCACTGTCATTTTCTGTAAAATACAATGCAATATGGCAACCTGGATGTGTTCTCTACACAGATGGTGTACAGAACACTCCCCAGAAATGTAATTTCCTGATTGTGTGATTGGTTCACTGATTTTCCCAAAAGTCTGTGCTAAGATAAAAGTCTGATTTTGGGCATCCACTGCAAAAAAAAAATTTAATTTTTGGTCAGTTACTCCCAAAGGGAAATTATGTCCAAAAGGATGCAGACCCTGTCACTTTTCTACGTGCACATCACCCTAAATGCATCTGATCTCGTCCTTATTAGAAGCCTGCAAGTTCAGCATCTGAATGATAATCACTCCTATTCACTCTCACTTTGTACATGGACACAGAACAACAAACAGCTATTTCTTTAGACTAACAAAGGTAGGAATCTGCAACAGAATTTGCTAAAATCCTTGCAATATACATAAATCGTAAGATGTATTAAACAGCGCTACCAGGCGTGTAAAGTGATCAATATAAATAATAAAATATAAAGTGCACTAGTGACAGCATCTAAAAATAATTCAATCACAATACAAATAAATACAAATAATAGTGCTATCAAATATAAAATTATCAACGTTGTAATGTGGGAAATAATGAAATGCACTGTGCTAAAATCAATAAATATGCAAATTCATCCAATAAAATTTTAAATCAAATATAAAATAACAATAATTATTATTAAAGTGCGCTAAAAATAATAGTGCATCCACAATGCATTAATAGTGCAAAAAATGTTGTGCAAAAGTGCTAAATAAGGTGCAGTCCAAAATTAAAATCCACTTGAAATATACATATAGTGCTGGATAAAGTGATTGCAGTGCTCCACACAAGTGCCGAAGTGCCTTCAAAGAATCCCCTTTTGGGGATGCACTCACCAGACTGAAAATGTAATACAGCCTCAAATCTGCAGTAATTTTCCACAAGGTAACCAGTAGGGATGGATGGGTATGCAAAATCTCCAAAACACCTCCAGCCTCCTCTATAGTATCCCCTTGCTCAGGTGCTCAAAAGATAGAGGGAGGGAGCCAAATAGTGAAGCCTGTAAGGTATTTATTGTATTAAAATATGTTAAAACTACTCACAAAGGTATATCAAGTAACAGCGTTATATCACAATCAGTAGTCACAGCAAACCGTTCTGCTTCCGGGTACACTGCCGGCGTGCGTTCCACGGTGGTTTAGGAATTGACGTTGTGTGATGCTAGTCTGCCAGGAAGTACGTTGATGCGTTTTGCCCGCCTACAATGGGCGTTATCAAAGACATCACTTCCTGTGTATGGCAGAACCTATTTATAGCAGACTGACAATGCATATAGCCAATCAAAGGAGCGGGGTGGATGCCAATTCCTCTTGTCATCACTTCCTGTTAATATCATTGTACAATGGGTGTCCCCATAGCAATCAGGAAGTGAATTAACATGATCCATTGATTCATTCCAAAACGAATTATTGGATGTTCTATATGGCAAAATAGATTTTTAATATGGAGATTAGAACGTATACTAAAAAACACCACCTCACTATTTACATAAATCACTCAGAGGGGAATGATTTTTTTGTCTCAGGAAAAGATACTCTTTTAGTGAGGATATTGAAAGTAAATGCGTTTTAAAAATTTACCTCACTAGCTGCATGTACTGTGGAGCAATTAATTCTCAAAGATCACAAAATAAACTTTGGACTTGGGTTGCAGTTTCTGAAAAGATTAAAGCACTTGCCATTTTTTACATTAGAAGGCTGGTGAACTGCCAAGTCACTGCTGCCAGAGTACAATAAGGGGAGATAAGCTGCAATTTCTGCGCATCTGTTAAGCTCTAAAGCGTAACTCCACTTTTGTTGAGAAAAAAACATTCCCCTCTGGGTGATCTCTGTACAATACAAGGATTTTAACAAACTTTTCTGCAGATTCCTACCTTTTTGTTATTCTGAAGAAATCATTTTGTTTCTCTGTGCCTCTGTGCTGAGTGGGTCAAATGGGAGTGGTTTTATAATTATCTATCAGCTGTGGCAGCTGCAGAGCTCTAATGAGGGAAGCTGCTAGGCCTGCAGATGTGTTCCTATTGGAAGTATCTCACCAAAAATTAAATTTTTGTGGCATGGGATGCCAGAAATCTGAATTGCATCTTAGGCAGAGTTCTAAAAAATTGGTGAGCCAATCACACAAGCAGGAAATGATGTTTCTGGGGTGTGGTCAGTACACATTCTGTGTACAGAACAGCTCCAGGTAGCCATATTGCATTGCATTTTCAGAAAATTACAACAGTTGCAGATTGAAAAGGAAAGGTAATTTTTAATACCATTCAATTACAATATGATCTGTGTCACAGTTGTATTCGCTATATTGTTATTTCTTTATTTGCTATTTTTTTCCCCACGAAAGTAGAGTTACTCTTTAAGGATGAGTTACTTCAAAAGGCCTATAGCTACATGTGATGGTACTAACCGTCACTATGAGTGAAAGACAGATAAGTAATGGTTTGGATTGCTTCAATATTTGTCAGCAAAATCTTCATATAGAAATATGAAGATTTAATACCACCTTACACAGTGTTTTTAATGCTTGGCTGTGAGAGAGACACAAAGACTGTCATTCGCAGACTTCCCTATTATTTGTGTATTGGGAGGGAATGTGTATTGTGTTAAAGTTTACCTGTCTGTTCCATTGTTAAATGTTAATGACCTCACATTGTTCTGTCCAGATGGCTAGATAATTAATTTAGTTCCTGTATACACTTTCATTGGTAAAATCCTGTTCCTATTGGATTGTGAATGTCATGTCCAGTCTTCAACAATCCCCACAGTAACCTTGTGGGTGAAAACTGTATATAAGTCTGTTTCTTGTTCAATAAAGTTGTTCTAGAGTTACTTCACCCTCATTCTAGAGTCTTGTCTCTTATTGGGGGAATATGCTACAAGGGATTGCTATGGTCTTCCATACTCCCTTAGATAATCACTAAGCTCTTGCAAGAGCTGGTGTAAGAGCTTGTTCTGCTGCACTCTCTGGGGAAAGGGAGGTTCACCCACGGGAACCTGGAGCCTTGTCGTAGGTCCAGGGTGGGTAGGAGACGGCAAGACCCTAACCAAGCTGTTGCGGTTCATGGGGTCTGAAGTGGTTACGGTGTCTGGTGGAGTGCTTGGAGCCCTCGGGAAGCACTAGGAGCATCTGTCAAGCGGAGGTACCCAGTCAGGGGTGTCCTGTTCCGTTACACTACAGGAGTCAGTAAGGGCATGGTTTAAAGCTTATTTACCTCTTGTTATGGTTATATAAATATTTACAGGTCTATAGCCTAGCTGCAAGTTCACTTAAAAAATTATTTTAAAAAGTCTTCCTTCTACATGCTAGACAGACAACATCACTGCTGTTGTTGTAGTCATCATATTCCTCACTTACCCTACCACCTAATAATAATCCTCACCATGTCATAATTAGGGATGAGTTTTAGGTTTTCTGCTATCATTAGTTCAATTTGAATAATGTGGGTTTGAGATTTGCCCAGGGTATTTTTTTTAACCATAATGCACTGCATTTTTTTGCAGGCTTAGAAAGGCATATAAGGTTTTTTTTTTTTTTTTTGGATAAGCTCACTACTGTATAAAAGCTAAGGGTGAGGAGGGGGCACATGACAGCCATGGTGTCAGTGTTTTGTAAAGCTACTGTAGGGAAAGGATAGGTAAAGCCGACAAGCTGCAAGTGTAGAGATTAAAGTTTGGGGGGCTCTTTTTTTTTGCTTTAAATCATGCTGATGGGGCCCTTATTTTAGATTAAACTACCTTTTTTTTTTTTTTTTTTAAACATTAAGACATTCCTTAAAAAAACATTGGATTTTGTTTCATGGGGTATTATTTTTGAGTTTTAATTCATTTTGGGGGTATATATATATATTTTTTTCACAATAGATCTTTATTAAAAGTAAGTAAAAGTATATTGTTTTGTTGTATGTTGTTACAGCCTTTATTAATTTTATTTTTTTTATTAGCTGAAAAGCTTTCCTTTAAAAAAGGTGGCTTTTGTTTTAGGGGTGGTATATTGGGGTTTAGCATTCACTAGGTGGGCCTGTAATCTCTCATTAAAAATGATCCTGCTGGTGGTAATTTTGCACCACTGTAGAAAAACTCTAGCTTGTGCTCCTTGTCTATAGTAAATTTGGGCTTAGCCTTGCTCATTAAAATTGTCCTTAACTTTAAATGTAGTAGAATATGGCCACTGGCAGGGAAATTTTTAGCATCAGTGAGAACATGGATAGCCTTAGTAAACTGCTGAATAATTTTTGCCTGTCAAAGAAGGCCTATTACCATTTGATAAAAAAGCTAATGTTACCACTAAAATTACAAAAAAAAAATGTTTCTTTTCTAACTGAAATGAATCAGGTTGATGTGCGGCTGTTGTATATAAGCCAAACTAATTGTAAAAGAAAATAATCAGTTCCACTGAGAAATATGTGCTGCTAGTGTACGCTGTCACTGTGACTATCCGTAAAAATCACACAATGCATACAGCTTCAAGGCATTACTCAAACATGTTATAACAAAAATATTTGCATATTTCAAAACTGCAGGAAAGCCCAACCCCCCCCCCCCCACTGTTATGTTAGTTTGCCTATTAGCCCAAAAAATGGCCACAATGTATTACTAGAATTTGCCTGCTATAGACTTTATTAGGATTCACTGCTAAGTCCAGGATTACTGGACCCTTGGCAAATTGAACCTGGGCAAATTTGCAAATCCTAGTCGCAACCGTTTCTATGACTGTTGTTGTTTCTCCCCACAAAACATGCTATAAGAGGCCAGAGGAGTGAAATATGTATATATTTGTTTGCTTGTTTAAAAGTGCTTTGTAAATGTAATAAACATAATCTCAGACTAAATGCTTTGTAATTCCGTTATGATATTCTTTATATTTTCCTAGAATAAAATGTCATTCATAGTGATGAATTACATAGCAGTAACTTTTTATTTCCATAATCAAAAGGCGAGATTTGTCTCCCAGGCACGAAGTTTAAAGGTTAGCTGAATGCCATATTAATGATTTTGTGTATTATTTTCGTATTCGCTTTCTTGTTTTTTAGATGAATAAATATAGATTTTTACAGTGTTTCACATCTCGAGGCAAACAGCAAAATATGGGCTTAGAATATACATGTGAATTGTCTGCCCTGACAAATGCTTTCCAATTCTCCAATTCCAGTCTTGTGACTTTGGCATCTGTGCCAGACAATACAGCTAGGCTGGTTACCCAACCCCAGCCTCCTGATTGGACTATAAACAGCAGCACTTATATAAGGTTGTGAATCTGCTTATTTTTTTTTTTTTTTATCTCTGCCTGTCGACAAATTTTCTGTGTTGGGTTGACAGCACTATACAGTACAATAAAGCCTGATTTGGTAACAATTAGGGTTGAGCGAACACGGACTGTATTATTCGTGTTCGTACCGAATAATTGGATTTTTGTTACCCGAACACGGACACGAACACTTTACTGTATATTCGGGTAAAAATCCGTGTTCGGTCATTTTATTTCCGGGTTTTGCATGCTTTGGCGCGCTTTTCATGGCGGGCTTTCAACAGCCAATCAACAAGCGTTTAACTGGTGTGCCTAAGCCATCCCAGCCATGCCTGCAAATGTATAAGTAGCTGTGATTGGCCGTCTGAAGCATGTGATCAAGTCTTTATAAGTTCGAGGCAGCGCCGCTGCGGCGTCATTCTGCTGTTTAGATCAGGGAGAGAGCACACATCAACGTGCTGGCTGCTGATTAGGGACAGACAGGAAAAAAAAAACATTTGTGTCCGGATAGAATTGAGGGACAGGTCGGAGTGTGTTAGGCAGGGCGAGTTGTAGGCATTTTAGGGAGAGAGTCTGCTGATTTTAGGGACAGTGCGTTCTACAAACTACAATCGACATTGCTGTGTGGGGTGGGGTTTGCAGTCACCCGATCTACGATCTTATAAATCCTGTTAGGGAGAGAGTCTGCTGATTTTTAGGGAAAGTGTGTTCTAAAAACTACAATCGATATTGCTGTGTGGGGTGGGGTTTGCAGTCCCGATCTACGATCTTATCAATCCTGTTAGGGATAGAGTCTGCTGATTTTTAGGGGAAGTGTGTTCTACAAACTACAATCGATATTGCTGTGTGGGGTGGGGTTTGCAGTCCCGATCTACGATCTTATCAATCCTGTTAGGGATAGAGTCTGCTGATTTTTAGGGAAAGTGTGTTCTACAAACTACAATCGATATTGCTGTGTGGTGTGGGATAGGAGATAGGCAAGTGTCAGTGATCCACATCCATTTTGCTGTGTGTGGGCTGCAGTGAACACAATCTTTTTGGGGTGCAGTGAACACAATCTTTTTGGGGTACAGTGAACACAATCTTTTTGGGGTGCAGTGAACACAATCTTTTTGGGGTGCAGTGAACACAATCTGTTTGGGGTACAGTGAACACAATCTTTTTGGGGTGCAGTGTACACAATCTTTTTTGCCCACTGAGGAGGAGGGAGACGAGTATTTTTCTATCAGGCACTGTGTGCAGCCTTTTTCCTTCAGCTGTGCTGTGCTGAGTGACTGATCATACACTGCTGTGTTTAGTTCACATGTGCTAATATTGAGTGGTTTCAAAAATCATACACTTTTTTTCTATTCCACTATTCAATATACAGCCTTGGGTTAAAAAAAATTAAGTTGTGGCCTGCAGCAGAGCTGAATGATATTTGGGGTTTTTGGGGTTCATCTCATACTTCTGAAGATTTGAGGGTGCTGCCTGTTCCATACTCCCCCTACTCCTCATCCAGCCTTTTAGGGGTACAAACAATAGTAATTGGGGCCTAGTGTGGTTGTGTACGTGTGATATACATACACTTTTTTGGATCATATTTTCTATTCCGCTATTTAATCAAAAACCTTTGGGAATCAGGTAAATTGGGGGATAGTCTGTGTTGGTACGTGGGAGATCCACCTTTCCAAGTTTCTGGGGTTCATCTCATACTTCTGAAGATTTGAGGGTGCTGCCTTTTCCATACTCCTCCTACTCCTCATCCAGCCTTTTAGGGGTACAAACAATAGTAATTGGGGCCTAGTGTGGTTGTGTACGTGTGATATACATACACTTTTTTGGATCATATTTTCTATTCCGCTATTTAATCAAAAACCTTTGGGGATCAGTTAAATTGGGGGATAGTCTGTGTTGGTACGTGTGAGATCCACCTTTCCAAGTTTTTGGGGTTCATCTCATACTTCTGAACATTTGAGGGTGCTTCCTGTTCCATACTCCCCCTACTCCTCATCCAGCCTTTTTGGGGTACAAACAATAGTAATTGGGGCCTAGTGTGCTTCTGTACGTGTGAGATACATACACTTTTTTTGATCATATTTCCTATTCCGCTATTCAATAAAAAACCTTTGGGGATCAATTAAATTGCGGGATAGTCTGTGTTGGTACGTGTGAGATCCACCTTTCCAAGTTTTTGGGGTTCATCTCATACTTCTGAAGATTTGAGGGTGCTGCTTGTTCCATACTCCCCCCTACTCCTCATCCAGCCTTTTAGGGGTACAAACAATAGTAATTGGGGCCTAGTGTGGTTGTGTACGTGTGATATACATACACTTTTTTTGATCATATTTTCTATTCCGCTATTTAATCAAAAACCTTTGGGGATCAGTTAAATTGGGGGATAGTCTGTGTTGGTACGTGTGAGATCCACCTTTCCAAGTTTTTGGGGTTCATCTCATACTTCTGAAGATTTGAGGGTGCTGCCTGTTCCATACTCCCCCTACTCCTCATCCAGCCTTTTAGGGGTACAAACAATAGTAATTGGGGCCTAGTGTGGTTGTGTACGTGTGATATACATACACTTTTTTGGATCATATTTTCTATTCCGCTATTTAATCAAAAACCTTTGGGGATCAGTTAAATTGGGGGATAGTCTGTGTTGGTACGTGTGAGATCCACCTTTCCAAGTTTTTGGGGTTCATCTCATACTTCTGAACATTTGAGGGTGCTGCCTGTTCCATACTCCCCCTAGTCCTCATCCATCCTTTTAGGGGTACAAACAATAGTAATTGGGGCCTAGTGTGGTTGTGTACGTGTGATATACATACACTTTTTTGGATCATATTTTCTATTCCGCTATTTAATCAAAACCTTTGGGGATCAGTTAAATTGGGGGATAGTCTGTGTTGGTACGTGTGAGATCCACCTTTCCAAGTTTTTGGGGTTCATCTCATACTTCTGAACATTTGAGGGTGCTGCCTGTTCCATACTCCTCCTACTCCTCATCCATCCTTTTAGGGGTACAAACAATAGTAATTGGGGCCTAGTGTGCTTCTGTACGTGTGAGATACATACACTTTTTTTGATCATATTTCCTATTCCGCTATTCAATAAAAACCTTTGGGGATCAATTAAATTGCGGGATAGTCTGTGTTGGTACGTGTGAGATCCACCTTTCCAAGTTTTTGGGGTTCATCTCATACTTCTGAAGATTTGAGGGTCTTGCCTGTTCCATACTCCCCCTACTCCTCATCCAGCCTTTTAGGGGTACAAACAATAGTAATTGGGGCCTAGTGATGTTGTGTATGTGTGATATACATACACTTTTTTTGATCATATTTTTTATTCCGCTATTTAATCAAAAACCTTTGGGGATCAGTTAAATTGGGGGATAGTCTGTGTTGGTACGTGTGAGATCCACCTTTCCAAGTTTTTGGGGTTCATCTCATACTTCTGAACATTTGAGGGTGCTGCCTGTTCCATACTCCCCCTACTCCTCATCCAGCCTTTTAGGGGTACAAACAATAGTAATTGGGGCCTAGTGTGGTTGTGTACGTGTGATATAAATACACTTTTTTTGATCATATTTTCTATTCCGCTATTTAATCAAAAACCTTTGGGGATCAGTTAAATTGGGGGATAGTCTGTGTTGGTACGTGTGAGATCCACCTTTCCAAGTTTTTGGGGTTCATCTCATACTTCTGAACATTTGAGGGTGCTGCCTGTTCCATACTCCCCCTACTCCTCATCCAGCCTTTTAGGGGTACAAACAATAGTAATTGGGGCCTAGTGTGGTTGTGTATGTGTGATATACATACACTTTTTTGGATCATATTTTCTATTCCGCTATTTAATCAAAAACCTTTGGGGATCAGTTAAATTGGGGGATAGTCTGTGTTGGTACGTGTGAGATCCACCTTTCCAAGTTTTTGGGGTTCATCTCATACTTCTGAAGATTTGAGGGTGCTGCCTGTTCCATACTCCCCCTACTCCTCATCCATCCTTTTAGGGGTACAAACAATAGTAATTGGGGCCTAGTGTGGTTGTGTATGTGTGATATACATACACTTTTTTTGATCATATTTTCTATTCCGCTATTTAATCAAAAACCTTTGGTGATCAGTTAAATTGGGGGATAGTCTGTGTTGGTATGTGTGAGATCCACCTTTCCAAGTTTTTGGGGTTCATCTCATACTTCTGAACATTTGAGGGTGCTGCCTGTTCCATACTCCTCCTACTCCTCATCCATCCTTTTAGGGGTACAAACAATAGTAATTGGGGCCTAGTGTGCTTCTGTACGTGTGAGATACATACACTTTTTTTGATCATATTTCCTATTCCGCTATTCAATAAAAACCTTTGGGGATCAATTAAATTGCGGGATAGTCTGTGTTGGTACGTGTGAGATCCACCTTTCCAAGTTTTTGGGGTTCATCTCATACTTCTGAAGATTTGAGGGTGTTGCCTGTTCCATACTCCCCCTACTCCTCATCCAGCCTTTTAGGGGTACAAACAATAGTAATTGGGGCCTAGTGATGTTGTGTATGTGTGATATACATACACTTTTTTTGATCATATTTTCTATTCCGCTATTTAATCAAAAACCTTTGGGGATCAGTTAAATTGGGGGATAGTCTGTGTTGGTACGTGTGAGATCCACCTTTCCAAGTTTTTGGGGTTCATCTCATACTTCTGAACATTTGAGGGTGCTGCCTGTTCCATATTCCCCCTACTCCTCATCCAGCCTTTTAGGGGTACAAACAATAGTAATTGGGGCCTAGTGTGGTTGTGTACGTGTGATATAAATACACTTTTTTTGATCATATTTTCTATTCCGCTATTTAATCAAAAACCTTTGGGGATCAGTTAAATTGGGGGATAGTCTGTGTTGGTATGTGTGAGATCACCCTTTCCAAGTTTTTGGGGTTCATCTCATACTTCTGAACATTTGAGGGTGCTGCCTGTTCCATACCCCCCCCCCTACTCCTCATCCAGCCTTTTAGGGGTACAAACAATAGTAATTGGGGCCTAGTGTGGTTGTGTACGTGTGATATACATACACTTTTTTGGATCATATTTTCTATTCCGCTATTTAATCAAAAACCTTTGGGGATCAGTTAAATTGGGGGATAGTCTGTGTTGGTACGTGTGAGATCCACCTTTCCAAGTTTTTGGGGTTCATCTCATACTTCTGAAGATTTGAGGGTGCTGCCTGTTCCATACTCCCCCTACTCCTCATCCATCCTTTTAGGGGTACAAACAATAGTAATTGGGGCCTAGTGTGGTTGTGTATGTGTGATATACATACACTTTTTTTGATCATATTTTCTAATCCGCTATTTAATCAAAAACCTTTGGGGATCAGTTAAATTGGGGGATAGTCTGTGTTGGTATGTGTGAGATCCACCTTTCCAAGTTTTTGGGGTTCATCTCATACTTCTGAACATTTGAGGGTGCTGCCTGTTCCATACTCCTCCTACTCCTCATCCATCCTTTCAGGGGTACAAACAATAGTAATTGGGGCCTAGTGTGCTTCTGTACGTGTGAGATACATACACTTTTTTTGATCATATTTCCTATTCCGCTATTCAATAAAAACCTTTGGGGATCAATTAAATTGCGGGATAGTCTGTGTTGGTACGTGTGAGATCCACCTTTCCAAGTTTTTGGGGTTCATCTCATACTTCTGAACATTTGAGGGTGCTGCCTGTTCCATACTCCCCCTACTCCTCATCCAGCCTTTTAGGGGTACAAACAATAGTAATTGGGGCCTAGTGATGTTGTGTATGTGTGATATACATACACTTTTTTTGATCATATTTTCTATTCCGCTATTTAATCAAAAACCTTTGGGGATCAGTTAAATTGGGGGATAGTCTGTGTTGGTACGTGTGAGATCCACCTTTCCAAGTTTTTGGGGTTCATCTCATACTTCTGAACATTTGAGGGTGCTGCCTGTTCCATACTCCCCCTACTCCTCATCCAGCCTTTTAGGGGTACAAACAATAGTAATTGGGGCCTAGTGTGGTTGTGTACGTGTGATATAAATACACTTTTTTTGATCATATTTTCTATTCCGCTATTTAATCAAAAACCTTTGGGGATCAGTTAAATTGAGGGATAGTCTGTGTTGGTATGTGTGAGATCCACCTTTCCAAGTTTTTGGGGTTCATCTCATACTTCTGAACATTTGAGGGTGCTGCCTGTTCCATACCCCCCCTACTCCTCATCCAGCCTTTTAGGGGTACAAACAATAGTAATTGGGGCCTAGTGTGGTTGTGTACGTGTGATATACATACACTTTTTTGGATCATATTTTCTATTCCGCTATTTAATCAAAAACCTTTGGGGATCAGTTAAATTGGGGGATAGTCTGTGTTGGTACGGGTGAGATCCACCTTTCCAAGTTTTTGGGGTTCATCTCATACTTCTGAACATTTGAGGGTGCTGCCTGTTCCATACTCCCCCTACTCCTCATCCAGCCTTTTAGGGGTACAAACAATAGTAATTGGGGCCTAGTGTGGTTGTGTATGTGTGATATACATACACTTTTTTGGATCATATTTTCTATTCCGCTATTTAATCAAAAACCTTTGGGGATCAGTTAAATTGGGGGATAGTCTGTGTTGGTACGTGTGAGATCCACCTTTCCAAGTTTTTGGGGTTCATCTCATACTTCTGAAGATTTGAGGGTGCTGCCTGTTCCATACTCCCCCTACTCCTCATCCATCCTTTTAGGGGTACAAACAATAGTAATTGGGGCCTAGTGTGGTTGTGTATGTGTGATATACATACACTTTTTTTGATCATATTTTCTAATCCGCTATTTAATCAAAAACCTTTGGGGATCAGTTAAATTGGGGGATAGTCTGTGTTGGTATGTGTGAGATCCACCTTTCCAAGTTTTTGGGGTTCATCTCATACTTCTGAAGATTTGAGGGTGCTGCCTGTTCCATACTCCCCCTACTCCTCATCCATCCTTTTAGGGGTACAAACAATAGTAATTGGGGCCTAGTGTGGTTGTGTATGTGTGATATACATACACTTTTTTGGATCATATTTTCTATTCCGCTATTTAATCAAAAACCATTGGGGATCAGTTAAATTGGGGGATAGTCTGTGTTGGTACGTGTGAGATCCACCTTTCCAAGTTTTTGGGGTTCATCTCATACTTCTGAACATTTGAGGGTGCTGCCTGTTCCATACTCCCCCTACTCCTCATCCAGCCTTTTAGGGGTACAAACAATAGTAATTGGGGCCTAGTGTGGTTGTGTACGTGTGATATACATACACTTTTTTTGATCATATTTTCTATTCCGCTATTTAATCAAAAACCTTTGGGGATCAGTTACATTGGGGGATAGTCTGTGTTGGTACGTGTGAGATCCACCTTTCCAAGTTTTTGGGGTTCATCTCATACTTCTGAAGATTTGAGGGTGCTGCCTGTTCCATACTCCCCCTACTCCTCATCCAGCCTTTTAGGGGTACAAACAATAGTTATTGGGGCCTAGTGTGGTTGTGTACGTGTGATATACATACACTTTTTTGGATCATATTTTCTATTCCGCTATTTAATCAAAAACCTTTGGGGATCAGTTAAATTGGGGGATAGTCTGTGTTGGTACGTGTGAGATCCACCTTTCCAAGTTTTTGGGGTTCATCTCATACTTCTGAACATTTGAGGGTGCTGCCTGTTCCATACTCCCCCTAGTCCTCATCCATCCTTTTAGGGGTACAAACAATAGTAATTAGGGCCTAGTGTGGTTGTGTACGTGTGATATACATACACTTTTTTGGATAATATTTTCTATTCCGCTATTTAATCAAAACCTTTGGGGATCAGTTAAATTGGGGGATAGTCTGTGTTGGTACGTGTGAGATTCCCCTTTTCCAAGTTTTTGGGGTTCATCTCATACTTCTGAACATTTGAGGGTGCTGCCTGTTCCATACTCCTCCTACTCCTCATCCATCCTTTTAGGGGTACAAACAATAGTAATTGGGGCCTAGTGTGCTTCTGTACGTGTGAGATACATACACTTTTTTTGATCATATTTCCTATTCCGCTATTCAATAAAAACCTTTGGGGATCAATTAAATTGCGGGATAGTCTGTGTTGGTACGTGTGAGATCCACCTTTCCAAGTTTTTGGGGTTCATCTCATACTTCTGAAGATTTGAGGGTGTTGCCTGTTCCATACTCCCCCTACTCCTCATCCAGCCTTTTAGGGGTACAAACAATAGTAATTGGGGCCTAGTGATGTTGTGTATGTGTGATATACATACACTTTTTTGATCATATTTTCTATTCCGCTATTTAATCAAAAACCTTTGGGGATCAGTTAAATTGGGGGATAGTATGTGTTGGTACGTGTGAGATCCACCTTTCCAAGTTTTTGGGGTTCATCTCATACTTCTGAACATTTGAGGGTGCTTCCTGTTCCATACTCCCCCTACTCCTCATCCAGCCTTTTAGGGGTACAAACAATAGTAATTGGGGCCTAGTGTGGTTGTGTACGTGTGATATACATACACTTTTTTTGATCATATTTTCTATTCCGCTATTTAATCAAAAACCTTTGGGGATCAGTTAAATTGGGGGATAGTCTGTGTTGGCATGTGTGAGATCCACCTTTCCAAGTTTTTGGGGTTCATCTCATACTTCTGAACATTTGAGGGTGCTGCCTGTTCCATACTCCCCCCTACTCCTCATCCAGCCTTCTAGGGGTACAAACAATAGTAATTGGGGCCTAGTGTGGTTGTGTACGTGTGATATACATACACTTTTTTGGATCATATTTTCTATTCCGCTTTTTAATCAAAAACCTTTGGGGATCAGTTACATTGGGGGATAGTCTGTGTTGGTACGTGTGAGATCCACCTTTCCAAGTTTTTGGGGTTCATCTCATACTTCTGAACATTTGAGGGTGCTGCCTGTTCCATACTCCCCCTAGTCCTCATCCATCCTTTTAGGGGTACAAACAATAGTAATTGGGGCCTAGGGTGGTTGTGTACGTGTGATATACATACACTTTTTTGGATCATATTTTCTATTCCGCTATTTAATCAAAACCTTTGGGGATCAGTTAAATTGGGGGATAGTCTGTGTTGGTACGTGTGAGATCCACCTTTCCAAGTTTTTGGGGTTCATCTCATACTTCTGAACATTTGAGGGTGCTGCCTGTTCCATACTCCTCCTACTCCTCATCCATCCTTTTAGGGGTACAAACAATAGTAATTGGGGCCTAGTGTGCTTCTGTACGTGTGAGATACATACACTTTTTTTGATCATATTTCCTATTCCGCTATTCAATAAAAACCTTTGGGGATCAATTAAATTGCGGGATAGTCTGTGTTGGTACGTGTGAGATCCACCTTTCCAAGTTTTTGGGGTTCATCTCATACTTCTGAACATTTGAGGGTGCTGCCTGTTCCATACTCCCCCTACTCCTCATCCAGCCTTTTAGGGGTACAAACAATAGTAATTGGGGCCTAGTGTGGTTGTGTATGTGTGATATACATACACTTTTTTTGATCATATTTTCTATTCCGCTATTTAATCAAAAACCTTTGGGGATCAGTTACATTGGGGGATAGTCTGTGTTGGTACGTGTGAGATCCACCTTTCAAAGTTTTTGGGGTTCATCTCATACTTCTGAAGATTTGAGGGTGCTGCCTGTTCCATACTCCCCCTACTCCTCATCCAGCCTTTTAGGGGTACAAACAATAGTAATTGGGGCCTAGTGTGGTTGTGTACGTGTGATATACATACACTTTTTTTGATCATATTTTCTATTCCGCTATTTAATCAAAAACCTTTGGGGATCAGTTAAATTGGGGGATAGTCTGTGTTGGCATGTGTGAGATCCACCTTTCCAAGTTTTTGGGGTTCATCTCATACTTCTGAAGATTTGAGGGTGCTGCCTGTTCCATACTCCCCCTACTCCTCATCCAGCCTTTTAGGGGTACAAACAATAGTAATTGGGGCCTAGTGTGGTTGTGTACGTGTGATATACATACACTTTTTTTGATCATATTTTCTATTCCGCTATTTAATCAAAAACCTTTGGGGATCAGTTAAATTGGGGGATAGTCTGTGTTGGCATGTGTGAGATCCACCTTTCCAAGTTTTTGGGGTTCATCTCATACTTCTGAACATTTGAGGGTGCTGCCTGTTCCATACTCCCCCCTACTCCTCATCCAGCCTTTTAGGGGTACAAACAATAGTAATTGGGGCCTAGTGTGGTTGTGTACGTGTGATATACATACACTTTTTTGGATCATATTTTCTATTCCGCTATTTAATCAAAAACCTTTGGGGATCAGTTAAATTGGGGGATAGTCTGTGTTGGTACGTGTGAGATCCACCTTTCCAAGTTTTTGGGGTTCATCTCATACTTCTGATCATTTGAGGGTGCTGCCTGTTCCATACTCCCCCTACTCCTAATCCAGCCTTTTAGGGGTACAAACAATAGTAATTGGGGCCTAGTGTGGTTGTGTATGTGTGATATACATACACATTTTTAGATCATATTTTCTATTCCGCTATTTAATCAAAAACCTTTGGGGATCAGTTACATTGGGGGATAGTCTGTGTTGGTACGTGTGAGATCCACTTTTCCAAGTTTTTGGGGTTCATCTCATACTTCTGAACATTTGAGGGTGCTGCCTGTTCCATACTCCTCCTACTCCTCATCCATCCTTTTAGGGGTACAAACAATAGTAATTGGGGCCTAGTGTGCTTCTGTACGTGTCAGATACATACACTTTTTTTGATCATATTTCCTATTCCGCTATTCAATAAAAACCTTTGGGGATCAATTAAATTGCGGGATAGTCTGTGTTGGTACGTGTGAGATCCACCTTTCCAAGTTTTTGGGGTTCATCTCATACTTCTGAACATTTGAGGGTGCTGCCTGTTCCATACTCCCCCTACTCCTCATCCAGCCTTTTAGGGGTACAAACAATAGTAATTGGGGCCTAGTGTGGTTGTGTATGTGTGATATACATACACTTTTTTTGATCATATTTTCTATTCCGCTATTTAATCAAAAACCTTTGGGGATCAGTTACATTGGGGGATAGTCTGTGTTGGTACGTGTGAGATCCACCTTTCCAAGTTTTTGGGGTTCATCTCATACTTCTGAACATTTGAGGGTGCTGCCTGTTCCATACTCCCCCTACTCCTCATCCAGCCTTTTAGGGGTACAAACAATAGTAATTGGGGCCTAGTGTGGTTGTGTACGTGTGATATACATACACTTTTTTTGATCATATTTTCTATTCCGCTATTTAATCAAAAACCTTTGGGGATCAGTTAAATTGGGGGATAGTCTGTGTTGGCATGTGTGAGATCCACCTTTCCAAGTTTTTGGGGTTCATCTCATACTTCTGAACATTTGAGGGTGCTGCCTGTTCCATACTCCCCCCTACTCCTCATCCAGCCTTTTAGGGGTACAAACAATAGTAATTGGGGCCTAGTGTGGTTGTGTACGTGTGATATACATACACTTTTTTGGATCATATTTTCTATTCCGCTATTTAATCAAAAACCTTTGGGGATCAGTTAAATTGGGGGATAGTCTGTGTTGGTACGTGTGAGATCCACCTTTCCAAGTTTTTGGGGTTCATCTCATACTTCTGAACATTTGAGGGTGCTGCCTGTTCCATACTCCCCCTACTCCTCATCCAGCCTTTTAGGGGTACAAACAATAGTAATTGGGGCCTAGTGTTGTTGTGTATGTGTGATATACATACACTTTTTTAGATCATATTTTCTATTCCGCTATTTAATCAAAAACCTTTGGGGATCAGTTAAATTGGGGGATAGTCTGTGTTGGTACGTGTGAGATCCACTTTTCCAAGTTTTTGGGGTTCATCTCATACTTCTGAACATTTGAGGGTGCTGCCTGTTCCATACTCCTCCTACTCCTCATCCATCCTTTTAGGGGTACAAACAATAGTAATTGGGGCCTAGTGTGCTTCTGTACGTGTGAGATACATACACTTTTTTTGATCATATTTCCTATTCCGCTATTCAATAAAAACCTTTGGGGATCAATTAAATTGCGGGATAGTCTGTGTTGGTACGTGTGAGATCCACCTTTCCAAGTTTTTGGGGTTCATCTCATACTTCTGAACATTTGAGGGTGCTGCCTGTTCCATACTCCCCCTACTCCTCATCCAGCCTTTTAGGGGTACAAACAATAGTAATTGGGGCCTAGTGTGGTTGTGTATGTGTGATATACATACACTTTTTTTGATCATATTTTCTATTCCGCTATTTAATCAAAAACCTTTGGGGATTAGTTACATTGGGGGATAGTCTGTGTTGGTACGTGTGAGATCCACCTTTCCAAGTTTTTGGGGTTCATCTCATACTTCTGAAGATTTGAGGGTGCTGCCTGTTCCATACTCCCCCTACTCCTCATCCAGCCTTTTAGGGGTACAAACAATAGTAATTGGGGCCTAGTGTGGTTGTGTACGTGTGATATACATACACTTTTTTGGATCATATTTTCTATTCCGCTATTTAATCAAAAACCTTTGGGGATCAGTTAAATTGGGGGATAGTCTGTGTTGGTACGTGTGAGATCCACCTTTCCAAGTTTTTGGGGTTCATCTCATACTTCTGAACATTTGAGGGTGCTGCCTGTTCCATACTCCCCCTAGTCCTCATCCATCCTTTTAGGGGTACAAACAATAGTAATTGGGGCCTAGTGTGGTTGTGTACGTGTGAAATACATACACTTTTTTGGATCATATTTTCTATTCCGCTATTTAATCAAAACCTTTGGGGATCAGTTAAATTGGGGGATAGTCTGTGTTGGTGCGTGTGAGATCCACCTTTCCAAGTTTTTGGGGTTCATCTCAGACTTCTGAACATTTGAGGGTGCTGCCTGTTCCATACTCCTCCTACTCCTCATCCATCCTTTTAGGGGTACAAACAATAGTAATTGGGGCCTAGTGTGCTTCTGTACGTGTGAGATACATACACTTTTTTTGATCATATTTCCTATTCCGCTATTCAATAAAAACCTTTGGGGATCAATTAAATTGCGGGATAGTCTGTGTTGGTACGTGTGAGATCCACCTTTCCAAGTTTTTGGGGTTTATCTCATACTTCTGAACATTTGAGGGTGCTGCCTGTTCCATACTCCCCCTACTCCTCATCCAGCCTTTTAGGGGTACAAACAATAGTAATTGGGGCCTAGTGTGGTTGTGTATGTGTGATATACATACACTTTTTTTGATCATATTTTCTATTCCGCTATTTAATCAAAAACCTTTGGGGATCAGTTACATTGGGGGATAGTCTGTGTTGGTACGTGTGAGATCCACCTTTCCAAGTTTTTGGGGTTCATCTCATACTTCTGAAGATTTGAGGGTGCTGCCTGTTCCATACTCCCCCTACTCCTCATCCAGCCTTTTAGGGGTACAAACAATAGTAATTGGGGCCTAGTGTGGTTGTGTACGTGTGATATACATACACTTTTTTTGATCATATTTTCTATTCCGCTATTTAATCAAAAACCTTTGGGGATCAGTTAAATTGGGGTATAGTCTGTGTTGGCATGTGTGAGATCCACCTTTCCAAGTTTTTGGGGTTCATCTCATACTTCTGAACATTTGAGGGTGCTGCCTGTTCCATACTCCCCCCTACTCCTCATCCAGCCTTTTAGGGGTACAAACAATAGTAATTGGGGCCTAGTGTGGTTGTGTACGTGTGATATACATACACTTTTTTGGATCATATTTTCTATTCCGCTATTTAATCAAAAACCTTTGGGGATCAGTTAAATTGGGGGATAGTCTGTGTTGGTACGTGTGAGATCCACCTTTCCAAGTTTTTGGGGTTCATCTCATACTTCTGATCATTTGAGGGTGCTGCCTGTTCCATACTCCCCCTACTCCTAATCCAGCCTTTTAGGGGTACAAACAATAGTAATTGGGGCCTAGTGTGGTTGTGTATGTGTGATATACATACACTTTTTTAGATCATATTTTCTATTCCGCTATTTAATCAAAAACCTTTGGGGATCAGTTAAATTGGGGGATAGTCTGTGTTGGTACGTGTGAGATCCACTTTTCCAAGTTTTTGGGGTTCATCTCATACTTCTGAACATTTGAGGGTGCTGCCTGTTCCATACTCCTCCTACTCCTCATCCATCATTTTAGGGGTACAAACAATAGTAATTGGGGCCTAGTGTGCTTCTGTACGTGTGAGATACATACACTTTTTTTGATCATATTTCCTATTCCGCTATTCAATAAAAACCTTTGGGGATCAATTAAATTGCGGGATAGTCTGTGTTGGTACGTGTGAGATCCACCTTTCCAAGTTTTTGGGGTTCATCTCATACTTCTGAACATTTGAGGGTGCTGCCTGTTCCATACTCCCCCTACTCCTCATCCAGCCTTTTAGGGGTACAAACAATAGTAATTGGGGCCTAGTGTATTTGTGTATGTGTGATATACATACACTTTTTTTGATCATATTTTCTATTCCGCTATTTAATCAAAAACCTTTGGGGATCAGTTACATTGGGGGATAGTCTGTGTTGGTACGTGTGAGATCCACTTTTCCAAGTTTTTGGGGTTCATCTCATACTTCTGAAGATTTGAGGGTGCTGCCTGTTCCATACTCCCCCTACTCCTCATCCAGCCTTTTAGGGGTACAAACAATAGTAATTGGGGCCTAGTGTGGTTGTGTACGTGTGATATACATACACTTTTTTTGATCATATTTTCTATTCCGCTATTTAATCAAAAACCTTTGGGGATCAGTTAAATTGGGGGATAGTCTGTGTTGGCATGTGTGAGATCCACCTTTCCAAGTTTTTGGGGTTCATCTCATACTTCTGAACATTTGAGGGTGCTGCCTGTTCCATACTCCCCCCTACTCCTCATCCAGCCTTTTAGGGGTACAAACAATAGTAATTGGGGCCTAGTGTGGTTGTGTACGTGTGATATACATACACTTTTTTGGATCATATTTTCTATTCCGCTATTTAATCAAAAACCTTTGGGGATCAGTTAAATTGGGGGATAGTCTGTGTTGGTACGTGTGAGATCCACCTTTCCAAGTTTTTGGGGTTCATCTCATACTTCTGAACATTTGAGGGTGCTGCCTGTTCCATACTCCCCCTACTCCTCATCCAGCCTTTTAGGGGTACAAACAATAGTAATTGGGGCCTAGTGTGGTTGTGTATGTGTGATATACATACACTTTTTTTGATCATATTTTCTATTCCGCTATTTAATCAAAAACCTTTGGGGATCAGTTACATTGGGGGATAGTCTGTGTTGGTACGTTTGAGATCCACCTTTCCAAGTTTTTGGGGTTCATCTCATACTTCTGAAGATTTGAGGGTGCTGCCTGTTCCATACTCCCCCTACTCCTCATCCAGCCTTTTAGGGGTACAAACAATAGTAATTGGGGCCTAGTGTGGTTGTGTACGTGTGATATACATACACTTTTTTTGATCATATTTTCTATTCCGCTATTTAATCAAAAACCTTTGGGGATCAGTTAAATTGGGGGATAGTCTGTGTTGGCATGTGTGAGATCCACCTTTCCAAGTTTTTGGGCTTCATCTCATACTTCTGAACATTTGAGGGTGCTGCCTGTTCCATACTCCCCCCTACTCCTCATCCAGCCTTTTAGGGGTACAAACAATAGTAATTGGGGCCTAGTGTGGTTGTGTACGTGTGATATACATACACTTTTTTGGATCATATTTTCTATTCCGCTATTTAATCAAAAACCTTTGGGGATCAGTTAAATTGGGGGATAGTCTGTGTTGGTACGTGTGAGATCCACCTTTCCAAGTTTTTGGGGTTCATCTCATTCTTCTGAACATTTGAGGGTGCTGCCTGTTCCATACTCCCCCTACTCCTCATCCAGCCTTTTAGGGGTACAAACAATAGTAATTGGGGCCTAGTGTGGTTGTGTATGTGTGATATACATACACTTTTTTAGATCATATTTTCTATTCCGCTATTTAATCAAAAACCTTTGGGGATCAGTTAAATTGGGGGATAGTCTGTGTTGGTACGTGTGAGATCCACTTTTCCAAGTTTTTGGGGTTCATCTCATACTTCTGAACATTTGAGGGTGCTGCCTGTTCCATACTCCTCCTACTCCTCATCCATCCTTTTAGGGGTACAAACAATAGTAATTGGGGCCTAGTGTGCTTCTGTACGTGTCAGATACATACACTTTTTTTGATCATATTTCCTATTCCGCTATTCAATAAAAACCTTTGGGGATCAATTAAATTGCGGGATAGTCTGTGTTGGTACGTGTGAGATCCACCTTTCCAAGTTTTTGGGGTTCATCTCATACTTCTGAACATTTGAGGGTGCTGTCTGTTCCATACTCCCCCTACTCCTCATCCAGCCTTTTAGGGGTACAAACAATAGTAATTGGGGCCTAGTGTGGTTGTGTATGTGTGATATACATACACTTTTTTTGATCATATTTTCTATTCCGCAATTTAATCAAAAACCTTTGGGGATCAGTTACATTGGGGGATAGTCTGTGTTGGTACGTGTGAGATCCACCTTTCCAAGTTTTTGGGGTTCATCTCATACTTCTGAAGATTTGAGGGTGCTGCCTGTTCCATACTCCCCCTACTCCTCATCCAGCCTTTTAGGGGTACAAACAATAGTAATTGGGGCCTAGTGTGGTTGTGTACGTGTGATATACATACACTTTTTTGGATCATATTTTCTATTCCGCTATTTAATCAAAAACCTTTGGGGATCAGTTAAATTGGGGGATAGTCTGTGTTGGTACGTGTGAGATCCACCTTTCCAAGTTTTTGGGGTTCATCTCATACTTCTGAACATTTGAGGGTGCTGCCTGTTCCATACTCCCCCTACTCCTCATCCAGCCTTTTAGGGGTACAAACAATAGTAATTGGGGCCTAGTGTGGTTGTGTACGTGTGATATACATACACTTTTTTTGATCATATTTTCTATTCCGCTATTTAATCAAAAACCTTTGGGGATCAGTTAAATTGGGGGATAGTCTGTGTTGGCATGTGTGAGATCCACCTTTCCAAGTTTTTGGGGTTCATCTCATACTTCTGAACATTTGAGGGTGCTGCCTGTTCCATACTCCCCCCCTACTCCTCATCCAGCCTTTTAGGGGTACAAACAATAGTAATTGGGGCCTAGTGTGGTTGTGTACGTGTGATATACATACACTTTTTTGGATCATATTTTCTATTCCGCTATTTAATCAAAAACCTTTGGGGATCAGTTAAATTGGGGGATAGTCTGTGTTGGTACGTGTGAGATCCACCTTTCCAAGTTTTTGGGGTTCATCTCATACTTCTGATCATTTGAGGGTGCTGCCTGTTCCATACTCCCCCTACTCCTAATCCAGCCTTTTAGGGGTACAAACAATAGTAATTGGGGCCTAGTGTGGTTGTGTATGTGTGATATACATACACTTTTTTAGATCATATTTTCTATTCCGCTATTTAATCAAAAACCTTTGGGGATCAGTTAAATTGGGGGATAGTCTGTGTTGGTACGTGTGAGATCCACTTTTCCAAGTTTTTGGGGTTCATCTCATACTTCTGAACATTTGAGGGTGCTGCCTGTTCCATACTCCTCCTACTCCTCATCCATCATTTTAGGGTTACAAACAATAGTAATTGGGGCCTAGTGTGCTTCTGTACGTGTGAGATACATACACTTTTTTTGATCATATTTCCTATTCCGCTATTCAATAAAAACCTTTGGGGATCAATTAAATTGCGAGATAGTCTGTGTTGGTACGTGTGAGATCCACCTTTCCAAGTTTTTGGGGTTCATCTCATACTTCTGAACATTTGAGGGTGCTGCCTGTTCCATACTCCCCCTACTCCTCATCCAGCCTTTTAGGGGTACAAACAATAGTAATTGGGGCCTAGTGTGGTTGTGTATGTGTGATATACATACACTTTTTTTGATCATATTTTCTATTCCGCTATTTAATCAAAAACCTTTGGGGATCAGTTACATTGGGGGATAGTCTGTGTTGGTACGTGTGAGATCCACCTTTCCAAGTTTTTGGGGTTCATCTCATACTTCTGAAGATTTGAGGGTGCTGCCTGTTCCATACTCCCCCTACTCCTCATCCAGCCTTTTAGGGGTACAAACAATAGTAATTGGGGCCTAGTGTGGTTGTGTATGTGTGATATACATACACTTTTTTTGATCATATTTTCTATTCCGCTATTTAATCAAAAACCTTTGGGGATCAGTTACATTGGGGGATAGTCTGTGTTGGTACGTGTGAGATCCACCTTTCCAAGTTTTTGGGGTTCATCTCATACTTCTGAAGATTTGAGGGTGCTGCCTGTTCCATACTCCACCTACTCCTCATCCAGCCTTTTAGGGGTACAAACAATAGTTATTGGGGCCTAGTGTGGTTGTGTACGTGTGATATACATACACTTTTTTGGATCATATTTTCTATTCCGCTATTTAATCAAAAACCTTTGGGGATCAGTTAAATTGGGGGATAGTCTGTGTTGGTACGTGTGAGATCCACCTTTCCAAGTTTTTGGGGTTCATCTCATACTTCTGAACATTTGAGGGTGCTGCCTGTTCCATACTCCCCCTACTCCTCATCCAGCCTTTTAGGGGTACAAACAATAGTAATTGGGGCCTAGTGTGGTTGTGTATGTGTGATATACATACACTTTTTTAGATCATATTTTCTATTCCGCTATTTAATCAAAAACCTTTGGGGATCAGTTAAATTGGGGGATAGTCTGTGTTGGTACGTGTGAGATCCACTTTTCCAAGTTTTTGGGGTTCATCTCATACTTCTGAACATTTGAGGGTGCTGCCTGTTCCATACTCCTCCTACTCCTCATCCATCCTTTTAGGGGTACAAACAATAGTAATTGGGGCCTAGTGTGCTTCTGTACGTGTGAGATACATACACTTTTTTTGATCATATTTCCTATTCCGCTATTCAATAAAAACCTTTGGGGATCAATTAAATTGCGGGATAGTCTGTGTTGGTACGTGTGAGATCCACCTTTCCAAGTTTTTGGGGTTCATCTCATACTTCTGAACATTTGAGGGTGCTGCCTGTTCCATACTCCCCCTACTCCTCATCCAGCCTTTTAGGGGTACAAACAATAGTAATTGGGGCCTAGTGTGGTTGTGTATGTGTGATATACATACACTTTTTTTGATCATATTTTCTATTCCGCTATTTAATCAAAAACCTTTGGGGATCAGTTACATTGGGGGATAGTCTGTGTTGGTACGCGTGAGATCCACCTTTCCAAGTTTTTGGGGTTCATCTCATACTTCTGAAGATTTGAGGGTGCTGCCTGTTCCATACTCCCCCTACTCCTCATCCAGCCTTTTAGGGGTACAAACAATAGTAATTGGGGCCTAGTGTGGTTGTGTACGTGTGATATACATACACTTTTTTGGATCATATTTTCTATTCCGCTATTTAATCAAAAACCTTTGGGGATCAGTTAAATTGGGGGATAGTCTGTGTTGGTACGTGTGAGATCCACCTTTCCAAGTTTTTGGGGTTCATCTCATACTTCTGAACATTTGAGGGTGCTGCCTGTTCCATACTCCCCCTAGTCCTCATCCATCCTTTTAGGGGTACAAACAATAGTAATTGGGGCCTAGTGTGGTTGTGTACGTGTGATATACATACACTTTTTTGGATCATATTTTCTATTCCGCTATTTAATCAAAACCTTTGGGGATCAGTTAAATTGGGGGATAGTCTGTGTTGGTACGTGTGAGATCCACCTTTCCAAGTTTTTGGGGTTCATCTCATACTTCTGAACATTTGAGGGTGCTGCCTGTTCCATACTCCTCCTACTCCTCATCCATCCTTTTAGGGGTACAAACAATAGTAATTGGGGCCTAGTGTGCTTCTGTACGTGTGAGATACATACACTTTTTTTGATCATATTTCCTATTCCGCTATTCAATAAAAACCTTTGGGGATCAATTAAATTGCGGGATAGTCTGTGTTGGTACGTGTGAGATCCACCTTTCCAAGTTTTTGGGGTTCATCTCATACTTCTGAACATTTGAGGGTGCTGCCTGTTCCATACTCCCCCTACTCCTCATCCAGCCTTTTAGGGGTACAAACAATAGTAATTGGGGCCTAGTGTGGTTGTGTATGTGTGATATACATACACTTTTTTTGATCATATTTTCTATTCCGCTATTTAATCAAAAACCTTTGGGGATCAGTTACATTGGGGGATAGTCTGTGTTGGTACGTGTGAGATCCACCTTTCCAAGTTTTTGGGGTTCATCTCATACTTCTGAAGATTTGAGGGTGCTGCCTGTTCCATACTCCCCCTACTCCTCATCCAGCCTTTTAGGGGTACAAACAATAGTAATTGGGGCCTAGTGTGGTTGTGTACGTGTGATATACATACACTTTTTTGGATCATATTTTCTATTCCGCTATTTAATCAAAAACCTTTGGGGATCAGTTAAATTGGGGGATAGTCTGTGTTGGTACGTGTGAGATCCACCTTTCCAAGTTTTTGGGGTTCATCTCATACTTCTGAACATTTGAGGGTGCTGCCTGTTCCATACTCCCCCTAGTCCTCATCCATCCTTTTAGGGGTACAAACAATAGTAATTGGGGCCTAGTGTGGTTGTGTACGTGTGATATACATACACTTTTGTGGATCATATTTTCTATTCCGCTATTTAATCAAAACCTTTGGGGATCAGTTAAATTGGGGGATAGTCTGTGTTGGTACGTGTGAGATCCACCTTTCCAAGTTTTTGGGGTTCATCTCATACTTCTGAACATTTGAGGGTGCTGCCTGTTCCATACTCCTCCTACTCCTCATCCATCCTTTTAGGGGTACAAACAATAGTAATTGGGGCCTAGTGTGCTTCTGTACGTGTGAGATACATACACTTTTTTTGATCATATTTCCTATTCCGCTATTCAATAAAAACCTTTGGGGATCAATTAAATTGCGGGATAGTCTGTGTTGGTACGTGTGAGATCCACCTTTCCAAGTTTTTGGGGTTCATCTCATACTTCTGAACATTTGAGGGTGCTGCCTGTTCCATACTCCCCCTACTCCTCATCCAGCCTTTTAGGGGTACAAACAATAGTAATTGGGGCCTAGTGTGGTTGTGTACGTGTGATATACATACACTTTTTTTGATCATATTTTCTATTCCGCTATTTAATCAAAAACCTTTGGGGATCAGTTACATTGGGGGATAGTCTGTGTTGGTACGTGTGAGATCCACCTTTCCAAGTTTTTGGGGTTCATCTCATACTTCTGAACATTTGAGGGTGCTGCCTGTTCCATACTCCCCCTACTCCTCATCCAGCCTTTTAGGGGTACAAACAATAGTAATTGGGGCCTAGTGTGGTTGTGTACGTGTGATATACATACACTTTTTTGGATCATATTTTCTATTCCGCTATTTAATCAAAAACCTATGGGGATCAGTTAAATTGGGGGATAGTCTGTGTTGGTATGTGTGAGATCCACCTTTCCAAGATTTTGGGGTTCATCTCATACTTCTGAAGATTTGAGGGTGCTGCCTGTTCCATACTCCCCCTACTCCTCATCCAGCCTTTTAGGGGTACAAACAATAGTAATTGGGGCCTAGTGTGGTTGTGTACGTGTGATATACATACACTTTTTTGGATCATATTTTCTATTCCGCTATTTAATCAAAAACCTTTGGGGATCAGTTAAATTGGGGGATAGTCTGTGTTGGTACGTGTGAGATCCACCTTTCCAAGTTTTTGGGGTTCATCTCATACTTCTGAACATTTGAGGGTGCTGCCTGTTCCATACTCCTCCTACTCCTCATCCATCCTTTTAGGGGTACAAACAATAGTAATTGGGGCCTAGTGTGCTTCTGTACGTGTGAGATACATACACTTTTTTTGATCATATTTCCTATTCCGCTATTTAATCAAAACCTTTGGGTATAAACAATTAAATTGCGTGATAGTCTGTGTCGGTACGTGTGAGATACACCTTTCCAATTTTTGGGGTGCATCTATTACTGCCGAGGATTTGAGGGTGCTTCAGTCTGCCTCCTGCCTGCTCCTCCTACTCCTCTTCCTCATCCTGCCTTTAGGGTACAAAAAATTGTAATCGGGGCCTAGTTTGTGTTTGTACGTGTGAGATACACCGTTTTGTAAAATTTGTCCTATTCCGCTATTCAATATACACCCTTTTTGGAGTGTAAAAAATTAAATTACGGCATAGTCTGTATCGGTATGTGTGAGATACACCTTTTAAATTTGTTTGGCGCATCTCCTTCCCCCGCCAAGGATTGCAGGGCACTTCAGTTTGCCTCCTGTTCCCAACTCCTCCTACTCCTCTTCCTCATCCTCCCTTTAGGGTACAAAAAAATTTAATCGGGCCTAGTCTGTGTTTGTACGTGTGAGATACACCGTTTTTTATCCTATTCCGCTATTCAATATACACCCTTTTGGGGTAAAAAACATTAAATTGCGGCATAGTTTGGATATTTGACTGTGAGATACACCCGTGCGATACTGTTGTTGTTTTGTTCCGCTATTCATTAAACACCTTTCTAGGGCAAGATCTTAAATTACAGAAATATGAGGAGACCGTCATATAGGGGCCGTGGCCTGGGTCGTGGTGCTGCTGGTAGAGCTCCTGTTGCAAGGAGAGGACGTGGTCGATCTGTGCCAGCTAAACGCACAAGTGAAACACCTTCCTCAAGTGTGAGTAGGCGACAGAACCTGCATCAGTATTTGGTAGGGCATCATACGCCTCTAGAAGTGATGAGGCCAGAACACGTAGAGGCGATAGTAGATTGGTTTGCTGCTGACAGTGCCTCCAGTTCCTTCACATTGTCTCCCACCCAGTCTACTGCAGAAAGGTCAGAGTTGGCACCTGCAGCCGATGTCCAACCGTCTTTCACCTCACCCCCTTGCAAATCAGGCAAGCAGTCTGAGCCCCAAGCCATACAGCAGTCTCTTGTTCTTTTTGAGGACTCTGTCAGCAGGGTTTCCCAGGGCCATCCACCTAGCCCTGCCCCAGAAGTGGAAGAGATTGAGTGCAGCGATGCCCAACCACTCATTTCTCAAGATGAGTACATGCAAGGACCATCGCAGCACGTCTCCGATGATGACGAAATGCAGGTGCCAACTGCTGCAGCGTTCAGCATTGTGGAGACCGACAAGGAGGGCAGGGGTGAAGACTGGATGGAAGATGATGTGGAGGACGATGAGGTCCTCGAACCCACATGGAATGAACGTCATGCAGGTGACCTGAGTAGTTTGGAGGAAGAGGCGGTGGTCGCACAGAGCCACCAGCACAGCAGAAGAGGGAGCAGGGTGCAGAAGAGGAGCGGCCGTGCCCTAGACACTACGCCTGCTACTGCCCAACGCAGCAAGGGAACGAGCGCACCAAAGTCAGCTCAAAGGAGTTCTCTAGCGTGGAAGTTCTTTAGAAAATGTGCTGATGACAGGACACGAGTGGTTTGCACCCTGTGCAATCAGAGCCTGAAGCGAGGCATAAACCTTCTCAACCTGAGCACAACCTGCATGATCAGGCATCTAAGTGCAAAGCACGAGCTGCAGTGGAGTAGACACCTTCAAAACCAAGAAACGTCTCTGGCTCATCCTGCTTCCTCTTCTTCTGCAGTCTCGGCCGCTCCAGCCACATCTGTAGTGATACCGGCACCTGCCACCCCGCAAACAGAGGATCTGTCAGCAACACCACCACCTGGGTCACCAACCATCTCCACAATGTCCCATGGAAGCGTTCAGCTTTCCATCTCCCAAACACTTGAGAGGAAGAGAAAGTACCCCCCTACCCACCCGCGATCCCTGGCCCTGAATGCCAGCATTTCAAAATTCTTGGCCTTTGAAATGCTGTCATTCCGTCTGGTGTAGACGCACAGTTTTAAAAACCTTATGTCGGTGGCTGTCCCACAGTACGTCGTGCCCAGCCGCCACTACTTTTCCAGGCAAGCCATCCCTTCCCTGCACAACCAAGTGGGGGAAAAAATCAGGTGTGCACTGCGCAACGCCATCTGTGCCAAGGTCCACCTAACTACCGATACGTGGACCAGTAAGCATGGTCAGGGGCGTTATATCTCCCTAACGGCACAATGGGTAAATGCAGTGGCGGATGGGCCTGAGGCGGATAGCAATTTGGCCCATGTCCTTCCTCCACCGAGGATTGCAGGGCGCTTTAGTTTGCCTCCTGTTCCTAACTCCTCCTACTCCTCTTCCTCATCCTCTACCGCCTCCTCATCCGGACAGCGTAACACCTTCACCACCAACTTCAGCACGGCCAGGGGTAAACGACAGCAGGCAGTTTTACAACTTGCCTGTTTGGGGGACAAACCACACACCGCGCAGGAGTTGTGGAGGAGCATGGAACAGCAGACAAATGAGTGGTTGTTGCCAGCGAGCCTCAAGCCCGGCCTGGTGGTGTGCGATAACGGGCGAAATCTCATAGCAGCTCTGGGCCTAGCCGGTTTGACGCACATCCCTTGCCTGGCGCATGTGCTGAATTTGGTGGTGCAGAGGCTCCTTAAAAACTACCCCGATATGTCAGAGCTGCTGCAGAAAGTGCGGGCCGTCTGTGCGCACTTTCGGCGTTCTCACCCTGCTGCTGCTCGCCTGTCAGCACTGCAGCGTAACTTCGGCCTTCCCACTCACCACCTCATATGTGACGTGCCCACAAGGTGGAACTCCACCTTGCACATGCTGCAAAGACTGTGCGAGCAGCAGCAGGCCATAGTGGAGTTTCAGCTGCAGCAAGCACGCGTGAGTCGCTCTGCGGAACAGCACCACTTCACCACCAATAACTGGGCCTCCATGCGAGACCTGTGTGCCTTGTTGCGCTGTTTTGAGTACTCCACCAACATGGCCAGTGCCGATGACGCCGTTCTCAGCTTAACTATCCCACTTCTATGCCTCCTTGAAAAAACAATTCGGGCGATGATGGAAGAGGATGTGGCACAGGATGAGGAGGAGGAGGATGAAGAGGTAACATTTCCAAGGCTTTCAGGGCAGTCATTCGCAAGGGGCTCCGAGGGTGGGTTCCTGCACACACAAACGCCAGGGACACAATTGTCCAGCAGGGGCACAGTTCTGGAGGATGAGGAGGATGAGGAGGAGGAGCTGGAGGAGGAGATGGAAGCATGTTCACAGCAGGGTGGCACCCAGGCCAGCTCATGGCCATCACTGGTGCGTGGCTGGGGGGATACAGAGGACACGGACGATACACCTCCCACAGAGGACAGCCTTTCGTTGCCTCTGGGCAGCCTGGCACACATGAGCGATTACATGCTGCAGTGTCTCCACAACGACTGCCGAGTGGCCCACATTCTAACTTGTGCTGATTACTGGGTGGCCACGCTGCTGGATCCCCGTTACAAGGACAACGTACCGTCCTTAATTCACTCACTGGAGCGCGATCGCAAGATGAGCGAGTACAAGCGCACGCTGGTAGACGCCATGCTGCTGGCATTCCCACCTGACAGCGGGGCCACAGTGGAATCACAAGGCAGAGGAGGAGGAGGAGGAGGAAGAGGTCGCCAACGCAACCAGGGCACCGCCAGCACCTCAGAAGGCAGGGTTAGCATGTCCGAAATGTGGAAAAGCTTTGTCAGCACGCCACAACAAACAGCAGCACCAGCAGCTCAGATGGAACGTCTTAGCAGGAGGCAGCATTTTACCAACATGGTGGAGCAGTATGTGTGCACACGCCTACATGTAGTGAATGAGGGGTCTGCCCCCTTCAACTTCTGGGTCTCCAAATTGGGCACATGGCCTGAGCTTGCCCTTTACGCCTTGGAGGTGCTGGCATGCCCTGCAGCCAGTGTATTATCTGAACGGGTATTTAGCACGGCTGGGGGCGTTATCACAGACAAGCGCAGCCGCCTGTCCAGAGACAATGTGGACAAGCTCACGTTCATTAAAATGAACCAGGCATGGATCCCACGGGACTTTTCCGTACCTTGTGCAGAATAGCGATGGATACCGACCTTACCCACCCATTGTTCCATTTTTGCTCTTTCTCACTCTTTTGGGGTGTACCCTCATTTAAAATTTGTGAAAAGAAGCAGTGTTGGCTACCTCGTCCTCCTCCTCAGGGCCAGATTAACGTAGGGGCTATTGGAGCTGCAGCTCCAGGCCCCTACCTTTTATATAGTCCCCGGGTTGGCCATATTCACTGTTACCGCTCTTCTGTCACTTGTAAACACAGAAGTCTGGCTTCTATGCTCGCTTCCCCAGGCAGCTCCCTCAGAACCTCCCCACACAGCACGAAGGCCGGACAAGGAGGAACAGTTGCCGATGCATGGATGTGTTTATGGGCTTCAGAGACAGCATCCCATGTTGAATTAGGCATGCATGGCTGCATCCTTCCTCCTCTGGGTGCTCTTAATCCGGCCCTGGTCCTCCTCCACCGCCGCTTCCACCTACACCGCCCATAGGTGTGCGCAGCCTATTGCATTAGGGTGTGCACCCCAAAGTTTAAATACACATGCATGTGTTTGCCTACATGTACATGGCCCCGATACATTACTCTCCCTGCTGGCAAAGTGAAATAGAGCAGAGCAGGTCCGAGGGAGATCTTTCCCATCTCCTCACTGGCAAACAGAGCGATAATGCTAATGTGCCCTAGGTGATTAGGGTGTGCCCAGGTACATGCGGCACACCCTGTGCGCACGCCTATGACACCGCCACATCCACCACCACCTCAACCTCCCTCCTACTCCATATGGGCCTCGTCCTTCAGAGATGAAGAACATTGTTTTATTTTTCTGTTTTTTTTTTGTTGTTTTAAGTTATTTCCCTATCCACATTTGTTTGCAGAGCACTTGCCATGCTCTTAAATACGTTTTGCTGCCATTTGCAGCACTCTAGCCCTTTCCTTTGGTGTTTTACAGCCATTTTAGTACCTGAAAGTTCGGGTCCCCATTGACTTCAATGGGGTTCGGTGTCCGGGAAAAGTTCGGCAAAAGTCCGGGACACGGACCCGGACTTTTTTTTAAAGCTCGGCCGAACCCGCCGAACACGGACATCCAGGTGTCCGCTCAACTCTAGTAACAATGAATGCTAACTCTTTCCTTTTACCAATTTGGGTCATGCTAAGAAGGTAACTGCAGGAAGCTATTATATGGAAAGACTAATATAAACAGTAGCTGTAAAATCATTTCTGATAGTCCTGTTCTTGTACTTTTGACTACCATACATTGCCCTGTAAATGGTTGTTGTAAAAGTTTGGTCAATAGTCAAGATCCCAATTGTTAGTTTATTTATGTTTATTAAAAAGAAGAATTATGTTCTATTGACTGCTCATTAATATGCAAACTACCTACCTATAATATAGCAAATCAATATATTTTTCTATACGCATACAGTATATCCTATGACAATGTTTTTAAAAGTCACATGTCCTTAGTATGGATGGCCATGAAAGTAAAATGTAGCAGTGGTGACTATGGCATTTTTGGCATCTTTTATAATTTTACGCTAACTGGCATAAGACTCCTGACCATCACACCTAATATATGACCAAAAAATATGTGCCTCCAAATGATTAGATTCAGGTGTTTCCAGTGAAAGGTACTGTTAATGCCACAGTACCTTTTAAAAAACAATTCTATTTATCTCTGGCAAAATCCGGGAGCAGTCCCTAATCAGAGAGCACCTAACGAGACAGCAGTAGCTGCCAATTACTCAAGTAGTCAATTGGCGACCCCAGGACCCAGCACTCCCAGAGGCCCCGCCAGGGCATCTGTAGGACCACTGGGTGCACGGTCAAAGAATATTCAAAAGTCGGAGGGAGCTCCAACCTATCGGAGTGACCAACAAGGACATTATGCGGGATATGGGCATCAGTCTGCCCCTAGACTTGACTCTCCTTATAGAGTCCCTCTACAGAATAGGTATGAGGCTTTGAACCAATATGAGGGCCCGTATCCCCCTATCCTGGATCCCGCTTGCCCTTTTCAATGGAGAGGAGGCAGAGGCAGGGGTGGGAGAAGGGGAGGCAGGCCCTGGAGGTGGATACCCCAGTCGTGGGGTCCACATCAACCGCAAGGGATGTACAATCCTCAATGGAGACAACAGCCAGGTCCCCAACAGGTTATGGGAGATCGAGCTCCAGGGGGTGCAGAGCCGGACGAAAGGAACAAAAAAAGAAGGGACGGAGATTAAATGGAATTTATAACCTTGCGGATGTATCTCTGACAGATAAAGAGCTCAATATTCTACATGCTGGTTTGAAATGCGCTAGACACCGACCCGTGAATAAATTTAATGTTTATATTGATCTTCACAAATTCGTAAGGAAGATCAATTTGAAAAAATATTATCTAAACCCTGCCCGCACATTGGGAGCTCCCAAAGCGGGTCTAACCAATTACACAGTAGGAGTGGATAGTGGGCTTAAGAATTGTTCACTATTTAACCCACAACAATCATCCAACCAGCACATAGAAGTGTTTAAAAATCTTGTGATACGGGATTTGAAGGAAATCCCAAATAAGAAATATGTGAATCCAAGACACATCCAGGAGGGGCTAGAGGCCCTCGAAAAGAGGAAGGACGTAATCATAAGGCCCGCAGACAAGGGAGGCGGGGTGGTTCTTCTCAAGAAAGAATATTACCACACCCAACTCTCCACAATGTTTGCGGACACGGATTTGTATAGTATTCTAAAAACAGACCCTACATTACAATACAGACGGGAGCTAGGTGCACTTGTGGAAAAGGGGTCCGATAATCGTATCCTTTGTAAGAAGGAAAAACAATATTTGGTACCCAGCTATAGCCGAATACCAACTATTTACACGTTGCCTAAAGTCCACAAGGACATGGTCAACCCTCCGACTAGACCAATTGTCAATGGCATTCAAGCTGTAACGTCTAGACTAGGAGAGTACCTAGACTTCTTCTTACAAAAGAGCGTGTTACAGCTAAGATCCTATCTGCGAGACACTAAGGCTTTTTTGGTTGCATTAAGAGAAGTGAATTTACCGAGCAACAGAGACATCTTTCTGGTTACAGGGGATGTCTCTTCTCTATATACGATCATCCAACACGATGACGCGTTGCTCGCGTTCAACTGGGCGTTTAGTAAAAGGGATGATATCCCTGATATCCAGAAACGTTTTTTAAGAGATGCTCTTGATTTCTGTCTAGCGCATAATTATTTTTGGTTCGACAACATATTTTATCAGCAGCAGAGAGGTGTAGCCATGGGGGCTAAATTCGCTCCGAGTTTAGCCAACATATTTATGGGGGAATGGGAGGACCGGTCCATTTATGCAGCCCAACATGAGGAGCTTATCACGTACCGTCGTTATATCGACGACTTGTTCTTCTTGTGGGCAGGGACCTGTAAGATCCTGGTACCTGCGGTACCCTTCCAGCCTATTATTTGTACATTACGTTCCACCATATAGATAGGTGGAACGCATCTAGTACCTGTCCCTTTAAATTCCATGGCCTCATCAGTGAGTGCCGATCTGAGCGGCTATTTCAACCGCTGGCATTCACTCACATGTGTTCGTGCAAACCGCTTGCTACAGCATTACCTAACGCTGCCGAATCCTCCAGCTATTCCCTAATACCTGGATTGACCGAAGACTTGCTACAACATCTTGTATCTCGCTACAAGATCATTACTTCACGGCCGGAAACCCTCTCCTTACAAACCTACCAGTGATAAGTACCCCACAGGGGAATACCTTCCTAATCTACTTTCACTACTACTCTGCTTACTAAAGACTATTGCTACTCTAAGAACTGTACTGTTACATCTAACATCTGCACCGCTACTTAGATTGCAAGCTCTTGAGCCTATTACCATCTTGTCACTGCACTAGCCTAGCATCTCCTGTACACTTCATCTGCTCTTCACTACCACCTGTTACCTGTACATGATTGCTATCCTAAGTGCTTACTATCACCATCTGTTACCTCTTACCATTGCTATCACTATCCACTCCTGTCCCCTCAGTATCACCTCTATACTTTCACATATAAACATATCACTCCAGGAACATCTTTAATGAGTGTCTGTGTTTGTGTATGTGCTTGCTGAGACAGGCTGATGCACAATGATGAGTCTTGAAAGTTGGATATGGTAGTTCAACACATCTCTACATGACTCTACATGTGTAACTTCCGCAGCTGCAAATCCACACCACACAAATAAACGCCGGAGCGTTACAGATTGCACAAACCAGAAAAATGGATTCAGCGGAAATAGCTACACATGTGATACAACTATCACAAAAGGTAGATTCATTAATTCTTTCACTTACTGAAGTGAAAAATGAAAACCAGACCTTGAGACAGCAGATAGCCCGTGTTTCACAGCTCACTGCTGCCCAACCCCGTGAGCCCAAAATAAACCCTCCACAAGTGTTTACGGGTGATCGGAAAAAATTCAGTGAATTTAAAAACGCATGTCAATTGCTTTTTAATCTAAAACCTCGTACTTACACTACAGACCAATTAAAAGTCTGCACCACTATATCATATATGTCAGGTGATCCACGGGCTTGGGCAGACTCTCTTATTGAGAAAAATGACCCTCTTCTCAACTCCTATCCTACGTTTTTAGCAGAGCTCTCTAGCCTATATGAAGACTCTAATAGGCAGAGTACTGCTGACAGCCAATTGAGGGCTTTAAAACAAGGAAGGAGACCTGTTGAAGATTTCGTAGCAGAGTTCAAGAGATGGACCCTTGATTCAGGGTGGAATGATGCATCTCTGCGAACCCAGTTCAGGCTTGGGTTATCTGAAGCCATAAAAGAGGAGCTCGCCCGAGCGGATTTACCTGGCACCTTGGATGCCTTGATACAACTTAGTATCAAAATAGACAGACGATTGCGAGAGAGGAAGGCTGAGAAAATGGGAATCCCATTACCCAACCCTTCTCGGGAGTCGTCCTTCGATCCTACTCCTATGGAGGTAGGAACCATCCGCCCACCAATATCGTCTACTGAAAAGGCCAGGAGAAAAACAGAAAATCTCTGTATGTACTGCGCCTCCGCCGAACATTTGATAAGCGTTTGTCCCCTTGTCCACAAGAAAAAGGGTGAGTGTTCACAGGTCTTGCTGGGGGGATTAACGACTTCTTTTACTAATCCCTATCTCTTTATTCGTTTGATCCTACAGTGGGACCAAATTAGGATCACCACCAAGGCCATGATCGACACAGGATCTTGTGGGAACTACATTGACACTAGTTTTGTTGCTTTAAATAAAATACCTATTATTTCAAAACCCAAACCTGTCTCTGTTAGTTTGATTAACGGTATTCCGTTATCTTCTGGTCCAATTACCACTCAGACACAAGCACTCCTTGCTACTGCTAACGAGTCTCATGTTGAGACCACCACGTTTGATGTGTTACCCTCACCACATTTTTCCATTATTTTGGGACTTCCCTGGTTACATATACATCAACCAACTATTGATTGGAAGACACGGTCCCTAACCTTCCCTTCTCACTATTGCGAGACCACGTGTAACCTCCAATCTCAAAAGAAAATCCTGTCCATGGTGTCAGAGGAAATTACACCACCACCATGCTATCAGGATTTATCAGAAGTCTTCCTTGAGAAAAATGCTCAAGTGTTGCCTCCCCATAGGGACTACGATTGTTCTATTGACCTACTCCCTAATAGTAAGCTACCTTTCGGTCATGTTTATCCTCTTTCTCAGGATGAACTTTCTCATCTCAAGGAATACTTGGATGAGAACTTAGCGAAAGGGTTCATTAGACCCTCTACTTCCTCTACAGCTGCAGGACTTTTCTTTGTCCGCAATAAGGATTTAAGCCTTCGGCCTATTATTGACTATAGGCAATTAAATATTATTACGATAAAGGATCGCTATCCCTTACCTCTCATCCCGGAACTGATTGAACAAGTGCGTGGAGCCACTTACTTCTCAAAGTTAGACCTTAAAGGGGCTTACAATCTCATCCGCATCCGTAGTGGGGATGAGTGAAAGACGGCATTCAGAACTAGATACGGACTATTCGAATATCTAGTGATGCCGTTTGGGTTGTGTAATGCTCCCACAGCATTTCAGCGGTTCATAAGCGACATCTTCCGAGATCTACTCGATGTCTGTGTCGTAGTATATCTGGACGATATACTCATTTACTCTCAATCCTTGTCTGAACATAAAAGACATGTAAGACTTGTGTTGTCCAGATTGCTCGCACACAACTTGTACGTAAAACTGAAGAAATGCCTATTCCATAAGGAAGAGGTGTTATTCTTAGGATACATCATATCCAAGAACAGCATCAAGATGGATATGAGCAAGATATCCTGTATTCTGGATTGGCCTGTACCAACAACTCGTAAGGCCTTACAACGATTTCTTGGATTCTCAAACTTCTATAGGAAGTTCATCAAGAACTTCTCGTCTATTGTGAGACCACTCACACAACTTACAAGTGTTAAGCAAACATTTAAATGGTCTGAAGAAGCAAATAAAGCGTTCAGCTTGTTGAAATCAAGCTTCATTACCGCTCCCATACTACGCCATCCAGACCCATCCCTCCAATACATCCTGGAGGTAGATGCATCAAATATGGCTGTAGGAGCAGTTCTTTCCCAACGACCTACGAATACTTCACTTCATCCAGTTGCCTTCTTCTCTAAATCACTAAGTAACCCAGAGGTGAACTACCCAGTGGGTGAAAAAGAGTCACTTGCCATGAAGTTGGCACTGGAGAATTGGCGACATCTACTTGAGGGCACCCGGTTGCCAATACTCATATATACAGACCATAAAAACCTCCAATATCTCCAGACCAACAAGACCCTTTCCCACCGACAGGTACGTTGGTCGCTATTCTTCCTAAGATTAAATTTCTTAGTGACCTATACACCTGCAGACAAAAACAAGAAGGCAGATGCGTTATCATGGTTAACCGAAGATAACTGTGCCGAAATTCCTTCATTACCTATAATACCCCATGACCGTATTATTGGTGTTGTTCGTCCCTTAAAGGAAGAGATTCTGCACAGTCTAAGACTGGATTCACCACCACCTCAACTAAGTACTGATGCAGAAGGCTTCCGCTACTTTAACAACAAACTCTACATACCTCCCGGTATGCGTACCAAAATCTTGGAGTTATCCCATGACGTACCTATGGCAGGACATATGGGTATGACTAAGACATTTAATTTGCTCACTAGGCAATTTTGGTGGCCTGGGATGAAGACGTCTGTACAAAAATTCATTTCTTCATGTGACATCTGTGCAAGGTCCAAAATTGACACTACAAAACCTTCTGGTTTACTTTGCAGTCTACCAATACCCAAAGTTCCATGGGAAGTTGTTTCTTTAGACCTCATAGTGGAATTACCACCGTCCAAGGGATTCACTACCATCCTAGTGTCAGTGGACCATCTGACAAAAATGGCACATTTCATTCCCATTCGCAGACTACCTTCATCTAAGGAAACAGCGGAATTGCTAGTAAAATATGTGTTCAAACTACATGGAATTCCAAAGACTCTTTTATCTGACCGGGGCTCGCAGTTCATCTCTAAGTTTTGGCAAGCTCTATGTCACATACTGCGCATTGAGCGAAAACTTACTTCCCCCTATCACCCGCAGACCAACGGACAAACTGAAAGAGTCAACCAGTGTATTGAACAATATTTGCGTTGCTACACCTCATACCTACAGGATGATTGGGTGGACCTCCTCCCTCTGGCAGAATTTGCTTATAACAATGCAACCCACAGTACTACTAAGCAAAGTCCGTTCTACCTGAACTATGGGTTCCATCCCACAATTCTTCCACCACGCATCCTACCATCAAGTAACCCAGCCCAGTAGCCTCTGACTATCTCACCCAAATAAAAGACTCTTTGGGCTTACTTAACACCACCATCTCACATGCTCATAGCCAACAAAAGAGGTACTATGACCTCCGCAGAAGACCTTCACCTCAATATGCTATTGGGGATCTTGCTTGGCTATCTACGAGGAACTTGAGGTTGAAAATTCCTAGTAAAAAGCTTGGACCTCTATTCCTGGGACCTTTCCCAATTGAGAAGCTCATTGGGGAATCTGCAGTTCGACTCACTTTACCGGCAGATCTTAAAATACACCCCACGTTCCATGTATCTCTATTGAAGCCACATACACCCAACCAAGGGATTAGACCTACCATCGCGCCTCCACCTCCAATACAAGTTGAAGGTGGAGAAGAATTTGAGATTAAAGAAATTTTGGATTCTCGTATCCACAGAGGAAAGCTCCAATATTTCATAAGATGGAAAAATTGTGGTCCCCAAGATGACACCTGGTTGGATGCTTCTGACGTCCATGCACCCAGGCTTATGCGAAGGTTCCACTCCAAATACCCGGAGAGACCAGTGTTATAGGCCTTCCGGAGCCGGCCTTAGGGGGGGGTACTGTAAGATCCTGGTACCTGCGGTACCCTTCCAGCCTATTATTTTTACATTACGTTCCACCATATAGATAGGTGGAACGCATCTAGTACCTGTCCCTTTAAATTCCATGACCTCATCAGTGAGTGCCGCTCTGAGCGGCTATTTCAACCGCAGGCATTTACTCACATGTGTTCGTGCAAACCGCTTGCTACAGCATTACCTAACGCTGCCGAATCCTCCAGCTATTCCCTAATACCTGGATTGACCGAAGACTTGCTACAACATCTTGTATCTCGCTACAAGATCATTACCTCACCGCCGGAACCCTCTCCTTACAAACCTACCAGTGATAAGTACCCCACAGGGGAATACCTTCCTAATCTACTTTCACTACTACTCTGTTTACTAAAGACTATTGCTACTCTAAGAACTATACTGTTACATCTAACATCTGCACCGCTACTTAGATTGCAAGCTCTTGAGCCTATTACCATCTTGTCACTGCACTAGCCTAGCATCTCCTGTACACTTCATCTGCTCTTCTCTACCACCTGTTACCTGTACATGATTGCTATCCTAAGTGCTTACTATCACCATCTGTTACCTCTTACCATTGCTATCACTATCCACGCCTGTCCCCTCAGTATCACCTCTATACTTTCACATATAAACATATCACTCCAGGAACATCTTTAATGAGTGTCTGTGTTTGTGTATGTGCTTGCTGAGACAGGCTGATGCACAATGATGAGTCTTGAGAGTTGGATATGGTAGTTTAACACATCTCTACATGACTACTGAGTGTAACTTCCGCAGCTGCAAATCCACACCACACAAATAAACGCCGGAGCGTTACAGGACCGAGTCCTCCCTGGTGGCTTTCTGCGACAAACTGAATGTCAATACAAACAATATCAAGTTAGACTTCAGTTGGAGTCGAGAAAAGATTCACTTTCTGGACGTGGAGATATCTCTTCTAGACGGTGGACTGAAGACTCAAGTGTACTTTAAGCCGACCGATCAGAACGGATATCTCCCCATCCAGAGTGGACACCATCAATTATGGCTGTCTAACATTCCCAGGGGACAGTTCCTTCGTGTCAGAAGGAATTGCACCATGGATGCAGATTTTGCAAAGCAGTCCCAAATCTTAAAGGAGAGATTTATCGAAAAAGGGTATCAAGCTACTAAACTTGTTAATACAATAATGGAAATAGGGACTTTGACGCAAGAAGAGTGTTTGAGAGACTCTGTGAAGCAAAGGACACAAGAACATGAATGGAGCTTTATTTCACAGTTCAGTGCACAACACCGTGAGGTTGAACAAATATTCAAAAAACACTGGCCAGTCCTACGTATGGATAAGCTTTTGAGCGGGGTGTTGCCAGATACTCCAAGCTTCATTTACAGAAGGGGACCAACATTTGGAGATCAGGTTGTGAAAAAGGTGTTAGACCCTCCAAAGAGGCCAAAGATGTTTTGGGATGAAACAGTTGGTTTCTTTGCATGTAGGAGGTGCAAGACGTGCAAACAGGTTAATACACACCTGAGGAACTTTACTAGCTTTACATCTCCGTTTAATGGTCTGTCCTTTGAAATAAAGGATTTAATTACCTGCAACAGTACACATGTTGTATACTGTTTGCAGTGTCCCTGTAACTTATTGTATATCAGAAGGACTAAACGAACGATAACCACCAGGGTATAAGAACACATTACAAACATTCGTAATGGTTTCAAAGATCACAGTGTTTCGCTTCACT